>NW_026852015.1:0-60924 GCF_026571515.1 Ruditapes philippinarum
TTTTCACAATGCTTTCTACATAGTTTTTTCCGAAAACAGCAGGAACACAGAAAGATATTCTTGACTAGTGTTATTTCATGATTGGCACACTATAAGCCAAATGTAGCAGGAAATATTGTAATTGAATGATAATAGTTTTATGTTCATATAGGATTACATTGACACGCAAACACATTTCCAATCTCATAATTTCTTATAGGGACATAGAGAATATTTTTTTTTGTCTTTATTTGAAAGTTTATAATAATGTTCATGCTTGTAATTTAAAATATTTCTAGAAAAAGTAATGGCGTAAAAGTGTATGATGATGCTAGATATATCTTATTTATTATTTTTTTAAAGTACACTCAAACTAAACCAAATTACATTTGACATATGTGCGGTTTGGTATTATTCATCAAATTCCATCTTAAAGGACGAATAGTCATTAAACTAATTGACAAAAATCGCGCCTTTTGAAAAAAACCTCAATACCTATATTACCCTACCCTCTACGCCCTACCCCTACCTTACCATATCTACCTATGCAATTGAGTAAATTTTGAAGACAGAGAGTAGTTTTGATCACGTGCTTACATTCTATAGAATATATACTTCCCATGATCTTTCAAAAATGATTCCATCGGTCTGTCAAAAATGATTCCATCGGTTAGAAGTTCATCTGCCACATACAGTATTATTTGATTAAGTAGTAAACATTTATATTGTCTGACTTACTCAAACCAGTAAGTGAGTTTTAGTCTCCTGTGTAAATTGTTGTAAATATGGTTGTTTGTGTTGTTTGTTAAACAAACATGAAGAGTATTGTTATCCTTTGGAAGACTTCCATCAACAAAGACGGTAAAGTTTAATATCATTTTTAATTTAAAATTTCACAGAAGCTCATGCTATTTACCAAATACAAAAATATATTTTTCAAAATACTTGTAATAACAAAATGTGTATAAATATATGATCTAATCAATTTTATTTGCTTCTTCGCATATTGAAAATTCTGATAATATAATATATAATCTACATCAGTTTCTTTAATTTGTCAATAAGAAAATTTGCTCTTTTTTCTCGATGCATCTTACCGGAAGAAATCCTGGAACTAAGTGAAAAAGTAAATTGCTCAATGCTTTTATCATAAAATTATTAAACTATTTTCCGTAATTTCTCAACAGAGACATGTACTTGACCAGCAGGGCACCCAGAAGACACCGAAACGAAAAACGGGAGGAGAAGCGAGGGAGAAGGAGAAGAACATACCCAGAACTGGTACAACATACAGATATTTATTGAAAGGACCTTACGTTAAAGGCACACATTATTTGAATGACACTTATGTGTCACATTTAATATTCCATATACCCGCCCCATAAACACATCTGCGATGTTTCTAAATTCATGATTCTACCATTTCATGTTCAATGTTTAATTTTGCTTAAACTGGTGCTACTTAAGAGACGATATTAATATCATTTTTTATTCTATACCATTCTTATAATTTACTTTTGACAATAAAATGTAGTGTTATATTACCGACTAGATATATATTGTGTGACATCTCAACATAATGCTCTGTATTTTTCTTCTGTGTTATTAAAATTGTCTTATTAAAACATTTACGAAATCAATGTACCCAGCACAGTGTTGAGGACTGAATACCGCCTAATTTTGCGTAAGGGTGAATTTCAACTCATCAGCAAAGATAAAACAATCAAATCATCTGTTGTCACAATTTGATTGTTTTGATAATTAGATAATTATATCCAACTAATGCTATTTAACAAGCAAAACAGAAAAATAGTTTAATTTCTATGATAAAAAAGTAATCAAAAACTATTCATTGCTAGTATGATTTTATGAAGAAAAAGAATTATCATGATATTTAAATCGTCTTACTAAGCTAAGTCTAAAAAGCAATACAACATAATTAAGTTTATGAGAGCCATACATATATATAAGAACAACGTTTCTTGTACTTTCTTGCTGTAAACTGTTTCACAAGAGTTGAAGTCGTCTTTTTTAAAATATTTGAAATATTGAATCATTTTCGCCGATTGTTTGTAACAATATAAAAGGCCGTTTATTAGAAATAACGGTACTTACATAGTCAAAATTTTTGCAAACATTTATTAAATAACATTCTTTTGTTACATACATAGTCAAACTGATATTTATTCATTGAAGAAGCTTTTAAAAAAGACAACAAGTATTTTTCTATTAGATAAACGGGTATAGGTTATTTTATCAAGCATCCATAGATGTTTAACAACTCAAGAAGGTGGCGCTGAATGTGCAAAAATGAGTTTTAAAGATAGCAAAATATAAACCAAGTAATATTTTGACTTTCTGTCAAAAATATTAGTTCACTCTAATTATATCAATTGCCAACAGAGCTCAAAGTGAATATTAAGACAGTTCCTGTATATGGCAATTTAGTGGTATTTTGGAACCTTACCAAAATTAACAGTTTTTTTTATAATAGAAATAATAGCATTTCTGAGGCTAAATGGGCCTTTGTAGAACAAGTCAACTTTTGTGAACAACAAATGTCTATATCGGATATAGATAGGGTTTAAAAGTTCACCTGTCAGAGACTTTTCTTAGGAGTGTATATTTATGTTTAAAAATTTCTGAATATAACGAGCCAATCAATCGTATGACATCTCCTCAGCAAATTGCTTTTGTGTAAAAATGTTGCTTGTCAATCAATCCTTAAGAACTTTCTCCTGTTATTTTCTTTATTTTCTTCCCTATGCACAGGAAATATTTGGGGGTAATTCAATAATCTGAATATAAAAAAAAACATTTTTTTCCAATTCAAAATGTGCATTTCAAGGTGTTTTTTTATCCCTGAAATTAGAATTTAATGATAATTGATATTTATAGGTGTTACTCATTAAGATTTATATGAGAACATGTAAAAGGTGTTTCTTTAAGACTTTGCACCATTACAGGTACACATGTAATTAAATAAACTTTATAACCAAATAAAATGAAAAAAGTCTCACTTAACCTTTGTTTATTACAAACACGTTTAAAACACATTATTTACAACCCGATTAGAGCTTTCTGCTGTTTTGATATATTTCTGAGAAATGACATGTACATGAAGTGTGAACCATAATCTGATCGCATTATGGAGAAAAAGAAAATTTAAAAACAAGTATGTAATCTACGTCTAAAGTTCTATTGAATGAGATCAACATGTAATACATTGTATCAATATTTTTATTTGTAATTTACTTCCGCCTCCATTCACACTAAATAGATATATAAGAATAAATAGCGGTTGATGTTTGATGTTTGGCAGTTTATTTAAATATCAACATTGATTTTAAACTTATTTCATAGATCTTAGATATGCGGGTAGGCGTAAATAAAAAAAAAAAACAGACGCATGATGTTTTTTTCGAAGATTTATCACAGCACAATTGCTTACACAAAGCTAAAAAAATAACTATATCACCTCTGTCCATTATTTCTCTTTATATATCTATACATATATACACTGTGTATTAATACAATAATTAATTACAATGTTAAGATATAATGATGTTTCCTAACAATTATCGTTAAAACAATGGCAATAACTTCATTGAATAAGGATTCACTGCTTATAACTATTACAGACAAATCAGTAGAAAAATTAGTTGTTAATTCTTTGATAAGAATGCAGTTATGGTCAACATATAAGCAATTGGTCGAATACTGTGTGATTTAATAGCATACAAATATCTGACCGAGACGACATTCTATTGTTTATTCTTACTTTTTATCATATCAGCCTTATCAAAGTTGTTTCTCTGAATGCTTAGTTAAATCTGTTATACGAAACATACGCAATGAGTCCCCAACCTACTCTCCTGTGAATCGGTTGATTGTTTCATTCCCCTTTACTTAAGTTAAATTTTATTTCAGTAAAACTAAAAGCAAATATGCAATGAATAAAAAGTTGATATTCATCGAATATAATATTCACTCATGTCAGTACCATTAACATTTTTGTCGCTGCTTTGATGAAATGAACCAAATTTACTTTCTGTCTTTGAGTATATTTTGTAATACAATTTACTTACCATAGAGCTCATTAGCTGTATATATGTAAAGTCTTGTGATTATTTGCATACACAGCGGCAAGTATATATTTTGAAATTATTTGAATTTCGAAAACAATTGAATGCATTTCCTCACAAAATCGAATAATGTTAACATAGAAACGATAAAAAACGCCTGAAACGAAATAGATTAAAGACGATACATCTTTATCAAGTAGTGTCTAAGAAAAAAAAACAACAACAAGTCTAAAGTGTAGCGACCAAGCTTGATAGATGATAGAATGAATTATTTGAAGTATAAGATTCATTTATTTGTTACTTGGGCTTTTGCATCTTAGACGTTTCATTTGACAGTGAATGTCAAACAAAGCTTATATAAGTTCAAAGATGTAAAATTCATTCATTTATATGTTTCCCATTTTCATATTGTATTGGTATACAACAAAAAGAAATGGGAGTATGACATAATGACAGTCAGACAAAGACATCGTGGTTAAGCGCCTGTCTAGAATCACAGCAACGCTTTCTCATAAAATAATGCCAATAGTACTAGTGTTGCATATATCTTACAGAATATCAGTAAAACTGTATAACAATATCAAAATTAAAATGTCTTAATACGGCAATGGATTTAACATTATAATAGAAATTCTAAAAAACATAGAAATGTTCGAGGCATCAGAAATTTGATTTTAATATTTCAGAAATATCTTTGACAAGTCGTAGGATTCTCGCAAGAAATGAAAGCAATCCATGAAAAAAAATCATTTCTTATAACTATAACTCTTTCTGACAAGTCTGCCAGTAATTTTATAATTAGTATGCGTGTTTTGTCAATATAAATATAGTTGACGATTCCTTTCACTCAACGTATTTTTTACGATACAAAATCAGATACTTCATAACATATCATATCTTACCGAGGCGATTTGTTTAATTTACAGTTGATCATATTTGTTTGCAGAATTGTTTGTTTGTTAAACGAGACACAAAACATTAGTTGGCTTAAGGCCATTTTATTAAAAGTTTAAAGTTAATCCCAAGTGAAGTGTATTTCATTGATTGTAAATTATCCAGAAAGGAAACACATTTATATGAAGCCATATGTTGTTATAACAGATTGGTTCTTAAATACACAAGGCTAGAAAAAACATTTATCATTTTCAAAGCTATCGTGTTTCACGAGTGTGACTTCAATTGCTTGAAACGCATATGAACATTTACAACATTGACTTAGCCTTGTGATTGCCGCAAAAATAACTTCCCGTATATGCTTTTGTAAATGTTGTTAGATTTTCATCTACAATGTATTGGTCCGCGTTTATTACAAGTTGTCCGCCCCTTATCCTGATCCTGTTTGCAAAGTGTATTGTTTTCTCCTACGTATGTTGATAACCTGCACGATGCCTTAAAAGTGGACAAACGTTTGCTGTATTTAGTCGGGGGATACTTGCTGTGAACGTAGGTGTGTCATGGTAATCTTTGGTCTCCTATTTAAAATATTCTTGTCATATCACGCCGAGTTAATTAATATAAATACTTGAATCATCAATTCTTTTTCAACAGAATAAGTTTTGAAATAGCTTAGAAAATAAAATGTCTTTTTCTTTTTTGAAAACTGACATTAAGACATACTAATTATATTTCAAAACACATCATATTAACAGCAATATGAAAACTCTTTAATACGCAATCAAACAAAAAATGATTTACAAACTGTTTTTTTTTCAAATCAAAATTATCTTTCAATAAATTTGTTTACAAACTGTCTCAAATCTAGAAAACTAAGCACTGATTCAATAAATTAATTCTATAAATGATTTTTTTATATTCATCCTGTAATTTGTATTGAAAATGGACTAACTACGTTACCTACTATTGTTTTTATTGTCATGCAATACTTGTATCATTTTAACGTTGATTTTGGCATACCAAAGAAAGTGGTACAGTCCAGTTTCTATCAGCCACCTAATTTTCATACTTTGTTTCGAACTTCTAACTTTTGTAACTTAATTGAAAATTTATATGTTTCTTCTTTTAAATAAAATTTATGTTAACCATATATTATATACCAATAAATGCTTAATTAATAGTGCTTTTTCTTGTTGTTAAACACACACTTAAGTCATTTTGCATTGCTGTCTGCCTACATTATACTGAATGACTAAATAATTTTGAAATGTTTATCTAAATCATAGTAGCAGCACAATGTACTAGAACGTTATATGTTAAGAGACACTAGAAGCATGCAAATAACGATTAAAAACTAGATTGACTGCATAACAAATAATTCTGCCGAATAATGAATGTTTGTATATATCTATTCTCCTCTATAATCGGATATTATATCAAGGTAGAAGACTGATAAATATGATTTTAATCAGTGTCAGTATCCGATTAAAAACCTGTTCGTAGATTGTTTATTGATGTGTGGATAAATCCTTTCTGAAGAAGTAGAAAACCATACAGGTATCAACGTGAATTGTGGTATGTTATTGTGACCGATTGTTTTATGGTATCGTAGGAAAATCTGAAGATTTAATAAATTTGACATCTTACTAATCAAAATGAATAAGAATGAGTCATACAAAGCAGCTGATTAAATAATGATACGATATCTGATTTAAACATTCAAAAAAAACCAAATAATGCATTTTCCTTGATAAGATTTTTTTCTTAATTGATTCTTTTCCAGACTATTCATAAAAATATATTTAATTTAATCTTTACGATTTCTTTACGAAGAAGGTTCTTTTATGTTATGTTGTTTACTCAATTAAATCAATTAAAAGAATGACGACATTTAATTTAAGGTATTAGGACCCTAATGGGCACTATCAGGAACTAAAGAATTGACATCATTAAAGTACACTTGATGCATAATTTAAACAAAGTTTACCGTACGGAAAACAAGTTATGGCCACTTTTCTGAACTCAAGCTAGGATGTTATGAGGGCCCTTTTTGAGAAATGAGGAACCTTTAAATAATCTGCAATAACATTCTAATGAAAAATGTTTTCCCATGAATTTTTGGTAAGAAACAATATAGTACCATTCAGCTAACAATCCACATAAGCAAAATTATGGTTTCTACTTAAAATTTATGAAATCTGTTTAAAAATGTTACCCTACCCCACCCATTTTTACCACATGTCTGACCATTTTTCTACTTAGGGAGACTAATTAAAAAAATCTTAAAATTTACCCTAATGAGTGCCTGTTTTCAAAATTTCCCTAAATTTTTAAAAAAAGTATATTGGTTGATCTTGTAAAATATGAAATACTTTTACCGTCTAGTTTTGATTATATTACACTTTGAAAATATCAGGTATCATATTTATTACTAGATTTAGCATAATTTAGCCATTAAATACATATATAAATCAAAAATTCAAAATTAAACACTTTTTACTTTCCATATGTGACATGAGAGATACATAAATAATGTTAAAAGAAAAAAAGAAAGAAAAAAAAAAGTTGACCCTTCTGGGGATTGAACCCATGGCCCTCATTTTCAATGTAGTTAACAGTAATTCTAGCCTATTTGAATACTCTTCAAAGCGGAGGTAATGCATTAGGGTGCTAATACCTTAATGGAAAAAAAAGAAAACAAGCAATAAACTTGATTTTTGGCACAATAAGTCAACCTTTATTACAAAAATTATGATTCATTTATTTATACTACGCTTTGTTTTCAGTAAGTAAAGTAGTCTCTACCCGTATCTTATCTCGCTGATTCTAAAAAGGTAAAATGTAATATAGATGCATTAAAATGTTCTGTTTTCCTTATTGCAGGCACAATTCCCCCAAAAATAAGGACAAATATTGACACTGCTAACTTAAAGAATAATTATTTACATCAATCTCTGTTTTGGAAAAGAACTTGTAATACAATTTACTTCCCTTAATGCTGGTAATCTGTTTATCTGAATTGTTGTGACTGTTTGAAATTGCATAATTAAATATTGGGGAAATATTCATATTATTAATAAGTTAACTTTCCTTAGTGCATTTTCTTTCAAACGTCTCTTAAAAGGACTTGTTTATTGTGTTTATATAAACCGGTTATTATTGAATAAGTACAGTGTAACGGAAACAGAAAAAACAGAAATCAGTCTACGCCACTAAAATAAGTTTGTTTGACAATAAAAAAGCGAACCAACATTTAAAATAAAAACAACAACCAACAAGTAGGTATAATAATAAAGAAATTAATTCTTATACTTGTTAATATTTTGCTTTTATTACATTTGTAATTATTCTTATAAAAGTTTTACTACCAAAAGTTATAGTTGATACAATTTGATTGTAATACACTTAAACTGGACTGTAAAATTGAATGTAATTAGGAACAATCTAATCTTATTTTGACCTGTACACCAACATTTACTGTTGGATAGGCATAATTCTAAGCAATATGAACAACTGTTCACAAGAACTGTATAACACATTATAAATAAATATATAAACATGCTTTGAGCCTGAGCCTTATTTGTAAACATACAACTTTGTTCTACTTCTCTCCGTGACACTAACTTGTTTCATAACTAATTGAAAGACTCTCTGTCCATTATGCAATACTACTGTTCTTTATTTCCATCAAGCATGATGTTATTATTAATATCATATTTCAGTTATTGGGATACAATTGACAATTTGATTACTATTTTATATGACATATTCTATCTCCCTGTCAAATTGTTTTCAATAATTAATGATACTCGACTGAAATTATGATTTATTTTTTTAATACAGCAAAATAAAACAGAAACAATATGCAAAGGATGTCAGTTGAAAATCCACTTATTCGAAGGAGGTGTACAATAAAAATTGTGTAAAATTGTCTAATAAGATTATAGCATGTACACCCTGCTGTTTAAATTACTGATAAAAAGTCGTCCAATTATACTTGAAATAGATGACTTTTGATGTGCTTTTCATCATTGAATTATTGAGCGCGCATATTTTCTTATATATGTTCTATTATAAATATAAATTTACGTCTTAAGTACTTACCGCTAATCCCAACATCACGGTTTGTCTTTGTGACAGAACTTAAAATTACGTTTCTTACAGACTTTATGGTAGAAGACGTCTTGAAAATTGGCATGTTACAGGTTGATCATATTTCAGATTAGATGTTGTTGTTTTTGTGTATCCTGGGTATCAAAACGCCATAGACGGTTAAAATTCATAAATTCTGCAATATTCGACGCAAATTATTTTTTCCTTTATCTTTCAAATTATATTAAATTTATCCTTTTATGCCCGTGAAATGTTTGAAAGATGAAAAAAATAGTCAATTTTGTTTAGGATTTGACGTTCGGTTTAGCTACATTTTTCTGCGTTAAAGCTGCTTATTTAAAAATGCTATATGAATGTTTAATTGTTTTCTTAACACGTCCTTTAAAATGTATATTCAGTCCAAATGACTAAGTCCTTGAGTTTAAAGATTTGAACTCTGCTTGTCGTAAAAATGACTTGAATGTTGCGTTTTTTTCTATGTTTATTTTTTAAAATATATGATAGTACCAAGTATAATTATTTGCTGATCGTGATATTTTCTGCATGCAAAGTAAGGTTGAATATCAGAATACACTCTGTTTGACTGACAAACAATCATGCTGGCAAAAAAGCAATATACACAACAAACAATCTCTTACAGACAGGTCAGCCGATTTTTTCTCTGATTAGTATGCGGGTTTTGTCAACATATAAACAATGAAAGACAATTTCTTCTAATCAATTTATCTTCGACAAAAATATACAAATTTCTTTATAACATATCATTATCTGACCTAGATTTGTTTTTCAAGAACTTTTCGCCTGTAGTAAGAGGCCTATTAAATGGTTTCCCTAGGCTGATATTAACTTTATGTTCCGAAAAAAATCCAAATTGAAAAAAATAAATAAAAATAAAAGTAAAATGTCACAATTTGTACTATGATTATTCCATATAAAACGAACACTTATCTCCTATCATACATACTTGTTGTCAATTAATATAAAGCATGTAACTTTCATTCAATCAATCATGTAAAACATTTCAAAGTACGAAATCAGGTTATGCTCCCATTTTCATCTCAATACAGTTTTTTCATTTTTAATTTGAATAAGTTTATTCCTAGAAATATTTCTTTCCTTATATTAGATTATATTGATTGAATATGACAAGGAAAATGAAAATAAATATTGTTCTGGATTGCCTTGACATAAATGCTTTTAACCTTGTAAGTCTAATTATTGTAGTTTCCTAACTTCTTACTGTTTATACATTTATAGTTAATGGATGTATTATATTCATAATTGTACATGTGCACAATTACCCCTTAAAATACGTACATGTAGGTTAAAGTGAACTTTACCTTGACCTTTGATTTTATAATTTTTTTTATAAAATACACCTATGTTATGTATATGTATCGTAGCAAAACCTTAACTCATATGACGAATTTTTCTGAACATATAAAATCCACACTCTTGATAGTTCTCTATGGATTTGATATAAATGTATATTATACACTGCTTGATATATTCACAACATCATATCACAGGATGATATTCCTTTTCTATGTTTTATTTTCAATGGTATCTATTCCGCACGTAGATATGTCATTTGCAGTATTTTAAACATCTCACTTTTATTTACAAGCAAGGCCCTGACTTTATTCTCGTTAACGGCGAAGTTTATTTTGAACAATTTTTAATCAATAAATAAATATAAGATGTGACATTGGACAGACAAATTAAGCTTTTGCATTCAAATTTATAAAAAAGAATATTGCAATAAATTGTACTTTGATCACAATTCATTAACATTTATTTTAATGACCAAATAAAACATACTTTATTTTCAACAAAACGACAAGATGTATTGAAATTGATCAATGTAAAATTCGCTCAAAACGGATTACGCCGCTAAGAAGTCATTAACCTCTATTTCTATTTCAGTCTTCAGATTTCGCAATGCAATTTACTTACAATTGTGCCAAAAAGCTGTTTATCAGAATTGTCGTGTTCATTTACATAATTAGATAGCCTAGTGTAGAATTATTTGCCTTTGTAACCTATTCATAGTGCATTTACTTAATAAAGTCACTGAATACTGGAACTAGAAAAGAACACGAATCTTATAAACTAGGAATTTGAAAAAATATAAGCGCACTATAAAGTAACATCTATGTAGTTTATGTAGCATCTTTATACTTTGTAACAATTTTGCTTAAATGTCTGGGTTTTTTTCAAGTAACCATTACCTAAGTTAATACTCAGTAAAACAACAGTCCTGTAACAAATTCAAATAATGTGTGTATAATTATATAAAGACGTAAGCTATATTACTGTACTTTCAAAAACAGTATACTTAATGTCGCTTTGAGTTTTGAGCAAACTCGATAAATTTTACACAAGAACAAACAGATATCTTCATGTGTGCTAGATATAAATGTTATTTTAATTAACATACATGTAAATGCTGGTGTAGTTAATTATGAACATCTATTTACACGGGTGTAATATGGTTTCTTATACGCCCAAATCTATCAGCGTATATTGTCATCGACCTGGTCACTCGGTCTGCTGTAAGTAATTCCGTGTTCTTTGATCTGGCCGATGAAAGGAGATTAAAACTACATGGCAGACATTTTATCCATAATAAGAAGATACAGAGATTTGACGATCAATTGCAGTTATTCATTTGCCTATTACCAGTCGTAAAAGAGAATAAGAACAGAACAAAACATAATTTTATTTAGGATGTGTACATAGTACATCATCACTGCAATATAAATACACACATTGTAAATATGTCAGGTTTCTATTTAACAAACAATAACGGATTTAATAATTATATAATGTTGAATTTCATGTAAAGTTGGAGAATGAACAATTCTGGATTAAAAATTAAGAGAATATTATCATCACTTGTAATATAATTTCCTAAGCAGAGTATAAACATATTTGATACAACAAATCAATTGAAATTTGAGTATTAATTTGTAACAAATATAGAATTTAGGTGTTAGTACTAACAAAAGTGTTCCTCGTTTTAATCGATTCTCTCAGATATTTAGCTAGATTCGTTAGTATAATGTTATTATTAGAAGAAATAAGCTCAATAAATTTACACATTGATGGTCTTTTGTAATAATATTGTTTCACATATTTTTTTCCTTATGTCTACATAGCATGGGCATATCAAAACAAAATGGTATGCATCGTCCAAATCCATAGTATTACAAAATAAACAATATCTTTCACTCCTTGGGATTCTATTTTGCCCATATCTACCCGTTTGTACCCTTAGTGTATGTGCAGACATTCTAATTCTTGTGATGTAAAATCTAAGATTCTTAGGCAATATGTTAAGGTAGTTTTCGTATGAAAATAATTCTTTACATTTTTTATACAGTTCTAAAACAGAATTATTGTCTATAGATGAATGCCATGTTTGTATATAATTATCAATAACTCTTTGTTTAAATAATTTTGGAAATGATTTACTATCTACAATATTTTTTTCAAAAAAGTATTCGGACAAACCATACATATTTAGCATTTCTTTGACATTTGACACCCAGTTCTTTTTACCTTTGTAACAATCAGATAAACTTAATTCATATATTTTCCGTAAAATTATGTTGTCAGTATTTATCAATTGGCACCAAAATTTAATTATTCTTACATATCTATTTATATACTGTAACAATGGAAAACGGCCGAGTTCGCCGTATATACTGACATTGTTTGTATTGGCTCTAACATTTTAAATTCTTTTACAAAATTTCAAGTGAATACGCTCAATATCTTTTGATTTGCTATAACTCCATACTTCTGATGCATATGATATGATTGAGCCTACAAAAGAATAAAATAATTGACATAATAATTTGGTCTTTACAATTTATCAATAATGTGATCATTGCTTTTAAAGCTTTACCGGTTAAATGTTCATCGTTAAGAGAAAAATTGCCTGTATAATAGCTGAACACTGAACCTAGGTAGTTAATGTGATCTACTACTTCTATTGGCTGACCGTTAAACGTCCATTTTTCGTGGATAAAAATACGCCCTCTTTTTCTAAAAACAACAATTTTAGTTTTCATGTTATTGACCTATAATCCCCATTTAAAGCAATATGAATACAAAAGATCTAAACTGTTTTGTAAATCTTCAGGAGTTTTACCTACAATGGCCATATCGTCAGCAAAAAGCAATGAAATCAGAACAATATCATCAATCAATAATCCTGAGTTTAAGTTATCTTGTAAATATAATTCAAGGTCTTCTACGAATAGGGAGAACATTAATGGCGAAGTTACCTCCCCTTGACGTAGGCCAACAGCATACTGGAAAAATTCTGAATATGTGTTACAACATCTTACACATGATTTTACTTTGTCATGATACATATCTTTAATGATTCCACATTTATACAGTTTCATTCATAATGAATTTTTTACAAATACTATCAAAACAAGATATCAAATCAATAAACCTATAAACGTTTATTATCATTTAAATAATATTGTATTAAAGAATGTAGAATAAAAATTTCATCAACAGTTGATCTCCCCTTTCTAAAGCCAAAAAGAGAATAAGCATTCCATGCTAATATATAATTATAGAATTTTTTTCTTTGTAGTTATGGTGGATCAAGCAAAGGACCCTGTGAATTGAACATTATCTCTAATCTGCTGGTGATATGAACGGCAACAGAAATATTCCCACTAACCATTCAATATAATTATGTTCACGGCTCTCATTATCAAATATAAACATAGAGTCTTATGCTTCCGTTAAGCAATAATGATGTGTTTTTTTCCTTCAGGCATGATATTGCTATTATATTTCAGTTATAACGATATATCTGGCGATTACTGTAGATTTAATAACAGTTGCTTTGGTCCCACCAGTTTGATAGCAAGGTGTTATATGATATATGGAATTTCACTGATTTATGGCTTGTTTTCAAAACACAATTAATGAGAACGGATTTAAAAAAGGTAGGTTATATACATCGTCTAAGATTCACGTTTTTCAAATGTATAACATCTGTTTTAGTGATCTCTTTTTATGCCAGGTTTCAGTAACAGTTGACTAGGTTGAAAGAGAGCATTAACTACGGCTATTGCAGTATAGAATGATTTACCCTATTTTTTTCGTTAAAACATATAAAAAGTACAATTTAAAAAAAAACAACAACAAATAAAACAACAACAAAAACAACATACTTCTACTACACAATAAAGAATAACCGTTTTTATGTACAATATACTTACTGAAATAATATTTAGTGTGCTTTTGCAGAAACATTCTTTATCTTAACCCCATTTAAATCACACCTACTTGAGGTCTTCCTCCACCAGTAAAGCTGGAACGTCGCGATATGACCTATACTCTGTCGATGTGACGTAAAACCCAACACAAACAAAACAAAAAAAAATCACACCGACTTTAACATTTAGGAGTTAACGATTTTTGAAATCCTCATTATAAAACATGTATGAACCAATTTAGAAATCATTAAAACACGGAATCTAGAAGGTTTGATCACATTGAACAAACTCAAAGAACTACAGAGGCAAATTCTTATTTTTGTTCACAAAACATGACAAAAGTTTCAAAAGAAGAAAACATTTAAAAAAGCCAAAGTTGTACATCCACAGATGTGTTCAGTAATATTTCAATTCGAAATTTTGTATCATTCGCAGAAAAACGCCGCTTTATTCAAGATTCAATGTGTGCCTTAAACGAAACATTTATGAACGGGTCAATAATATGGACTTATTGGTTGATAAATTGTCATTTAATGAATCTCAAGATTGAAATGTTTAGAATATACATGTATATTCTATGTACATAAGTCAGAAGTAGCATACATATTATGTGTTTTGGACATGAATGGCCTGCTTATAAAATAAAATTAAATTATCTCATTTAAAAATGTCTATTGAACGACTTAAATATTTTGTCATACAAGTGAAGTAAAACATATGATTTGTTATGAATAAATAATCACGTCACAACCAACAATTATCGTAGAGTCATATGACTATAATTACAAATCGCCAAAAAGGCTGATTCCTCGGAACCAATCAAACAACAACAAAATAATTATGAAAATTACAGACTCAGTTTAATTGTCTGGTAATGAGCGAAACTGTAAAAGTGCAACATCACTCACGCCCCCTAGCATAGGCTTGCCGGGTATTCAAGCCTTAATTCTAACGTTCTAGAATCAACTATTTCGAAAGACGATCTTATTATAACACCACTGAAGTAAATTGCTGGACAATCCTATTACAGTTGTTCCACGTCACCTTACACCTGCTTTTGTTAAGTACAACAATCTGAAATTATGTGACCTCTTACCCTATTTATAGAAAGTTACTGTTCACTTATGCACTGAAACAGTGATTCCAAATAGATATGATCTAACTATTTATTAGAATTCCCACTTCCAAAGGGCATAATCACTTATACTCGAAGTTTTTGATAATACCAGTCCACTCACAGACCATTTTACACTCCACAATAATCAGATTGCAGACAGAAATTAATAACACCCCCCCCCCCCAAGCAAAAACCAAACAAATAAACAACAGAAAACGAAAACATAAGTTATCCTATATAACTAAATGCGTTTACTATTTACAAAAGTGAACAATCTATCGTTTATGAGCGTTTCATTTTTTCTGATGTGTTTGATATAAACTTTAGAGAACACTTAAGTGATACCATTGTAATATTAAATTAAGTGTTTTTACATTATAGTTTGTGAGTAAAAAGTCATATGTTGGGAATCATGCCCCAAGTCACAGTTATTTTCTGCGCGTTCAAAACCTGCACTATTCACAGGTTTAATTGAAATATCGCTTTTTAAACGAAAATGTCCTCATTTAGCCCTAGTTGTATCACGTACCATATCCATCCTTTGGCGAATAATGTGTCGTTTGGTACATAATTATCTGTTTAAATGAGGTAAATATGTCATTAGACAGTTAACAATTTATAACAGGATCTCAACAACGTCATAACATGGACAGGACAAAATTATAATGAAACAAAATCTTTAGATGTCTGTATACGTCATTTGTACTTTTTTATTGTGTTTTACTGTCATAATGGGACGTTTACGTTTAATCACAATTCTTGTTTATAAAGGTATTAAATGCCGAATGCATAACCTAATTTCTTAAGGTTTTTAAGGCCAAAATCTGTACAGTCCTGGCAAATGTTTGTTAAAAAAAACTGTTAACTGTTTTCTGCTCAAATTAGCTTTTAAAACATTGGTTTTCACATTGAAAGGTTTAATATTAGATACACATGTCATACATTGCATAATATTATTATATTGTGTGTTTCTGTTCTCACATAAATTAGAAGTCATTTTATATACAACTACCTTGTCCAGACGAGACAGAATAATAATCTTAAACTGATTTTAACACTATATCTTTATAAAATCGTTTATATGAATCTTGTAAGAGGTCATTACATTTATTTTAAATGTTTCTTAATAGTTTAATGTACACCCTAAGTGTTCCTTAACATAAAGAAAAAATGATCCATAACAAAATATTACGCTGCTATTGTAGAGTAGGGGCCTATCTCATACCTTTTGGCTAATCCTTTACGTCATAACCTTACAACAATAATTATTATAGATAATTTATTATTATAGAATGCGATCATAAATAGTTATTGTAGAATCATCGATCATAATTAGCATATGTGATAAAACTGGCGCAAGTTGGTATTAAAAAGATACGAAAAATAAAAACGGATCAAAGTTAAACAAGACAATGTCCCTTTCATTTAATATTGAGGTAACATAAATCCTGTTTTGAATGTTTATATTCTAGAAACCATACTAATATGCTGATTCCCGATATATACCAGACACATTTATCTTTCTAAAATAACATAATTCCGAAACTGAAAGTTACAGATAGTCCTAATAAAGTATTTACGTGTTGTTGGGAATAGAATATCTTATAATCATTCTAAAGTTTATTACATAAAACCATGATTAAGACATTAAAGCTTGAAAATGAATGATAATAAATGGCACATGTTACGTAGTTAACATTACAAAAATACAGTCAAAACATAATCAATATATTTTATAACATTTTCCTACACATATGAGTTGGAGACGGCTTGGTAGCTATAAGAACAAAATTATTTGTTTAGGTGAAAATTGCACATTCGCTTTGATAAATTCTGTCAACAAGAGATACTAGGAGATCAACCATCTCACACGCCCACCTAGCACCGCCTTATACAGTATTCAACACAAATAAGTATTATAATCAACGACCGCAAAAATGGGATAGTATCTGTTTAGAAAGTGGCCAAAATGCAAATATTAAATACTTACTTAATGAATATTTTAACAGTATTGTTTGATTATTTATTTTATGTCTTCAGTGTTTGTTGAAATCATATAGAAGGCGACAAATTCTCATTATCGTAAACATGTATTGTAGAATCTTTAATTTTTAATAAATGCAATAAACAGAACTTTCACTTGGTAATTGTTATTTGAATTCTTTTGTATTTCAGCACAAATAAAATGTTTAAATAATATGCATGTATGCTCTTTATGTTATTTTGCTTCAATACGATTTAAGCTCTATGCATCAACGAATAATTTAGCAAAAGTTCTACCTATTCAATACATCTTTTTTACCATGTCTGGTTTTCAAATTATAGGACAATTAGATAAAGGAACAAGTAAGGTAAGGTACTAAGTATGATTCACCATCCCAGAGAAACTCCAATATGGTTAAACATCAGATTGTTTTTATCTAAATTATATTAATATGAAATTCGGACATAATTGCATTTTCCAGCCAATATATTATATTGTAAAATCACAAATCAAATATGAAATTCATACTGCTAGCCAGCTGCTGATTTGATTGGTCTTATTACAAGCGGGTAAAATCACTTCTTATATCATTTATTTAGAAACACGATTCGTATGTTTACTGTCATTTTAACTCTTGTTGTACTTCGTATTTTAATTAATACTAACTTGTTATGTAATATCCGTATCTGATACAGATTGTTATGGTTGAAATTATTTACGAAATTCCATTGTGTATTATTATTTGAATTATATGTAGAAAATGTATAAAGTTTGTTGGTTTTCACAAAACATATTAAGTGATTTACATAATTCGCAAATATCTGTATTGTGCATATCATTCATGAACTAATTGCAATCGACAGTTATGTAACAATTTATTTTCATCTTTTTCAATACAGATGAAGATAAACTATGTGAATATGAGTCCCATTACAATGATTAATATCAATCGCTTGTTCCATTCATCTTTACAATTATAGAGAGGATATATCTATGTTAGTCACTGTTGTATAGTTACCACCACAAATTATAATCAAGTTAATCCCGATATCAAATTATTACCGCAGTTTATGAAATAAACTTATTCACGGAGATAAACGTTGAATCAAATCAAAGCTGAAACGGAAAGCACAGTTTTTGAAAATGAGGGAAATGTTTAGAAAGCATTGCAGCTTGTAATAAATGGATTATACCTAACTGAAGAAAGATATGTTGCGAGTGTAGGAATTTACCAATTTAATCATCCCTTTTACTAATAATCTTAAGCTTAATAAAAGGAAACTACCATTTTTGAATCAGAAGAATTGTTTGCTTTAACGCATGATTTAGAAAAAAAAAACATTTAATGATAAAGATGTCATTAATAATATTTCATTTCCCACTTACAACAATTAAGAAAAAAATATATCTTAAATATTATTTAAAAACATAAACATACAATTGAATACAAAAGACATTTATGTTGAAGTTACTCACCTCTTCATGTCAAATATGAAAGAAAAGACAAGCCATTGTGCCATTATTATATACCACATATTGTCTTGAAATGCAATCTTGAAAACCATTAATTGTTAGAATATATGGATATTTTAAAATTTTACATTTTGAAAGTAGCCGTACAGATGTTTCACGCTTTAGTAAGTTATTATAAATTGAACAAACTGAATTCATTTTTGTAATGTTGTTGAAGCTATGTGTTTTAAGTTGTTTGTATAAAAAGATAAGTATTGACGACATTTTGTTTCAACATCGTGACACAGAAACTTTGCCATATCAATAAATGGTTTTATGCCAGTTTAATTAACATGAAACCATAAAATAAGTGCATCAACGAATGTTTTAGAAATACGTTCATCCATAAGATAAATATAACATATTTGTTTCCATAATTGTTTTTTTCAAATTATGGGTACTTGAGATGAGGGAGCCGGTATGCTTAATATCAAATTCTTGTAAACATTTATCCATCCTATAGCTATTTCTAAATGATAATTGGAATGGTATGCAAGTGGGGATATTATTGCTTTTTCCAGCTTAAATCGTTATTATGTGACATCAACTTTCCCAAATGTAGAATAACGCTGCAATCCTGCTGCCGATAAATGTGAATTGGTCTACAACGGAGAGTCATTAATATATTATGTTACTATTTTTACTCTCAAATATACAACAAACAACGAACAAAACTATAATTATATGGATTTTGTTGATAAGACATAGAGAGAGAGATATAAGCCGATATTACATAATTTATATTTATACTACAGATAATAAGATGTTCTGTCGAACAAAATATAATCATTCATCATATTATCGGCGCGGTCAATTTATCATCTGCCGATGATTATCATCGCCTTAACGTGTAAACATTTCCTGGTAGAGAAACGAGATATTCGCACATAGTAAAGAAAGTTTGGTGTTCAGTTATTCCATCGAATAAGACATTTAATATTATCATGTTAAAAACATTAAGGATCACCTTCTATTATTTCCGAAACAATCATGACAGGGTAGATTTGCGCAAAGAAAGTCTATAAAACGTTACATTTCTTGTACGTCATCTGAGAAAAACCATAATTAAAAATTTGCATTTTGCTTCATTCTTACGATGCAAATAAGTTTTTAACCATTAAAAAATACGTAATGTAATTAACTATTTTGTCGTTTAATAAAAGTACTTACCATGAAAAAGGTAACGAAAACATCTACAACTTCATTATTCTCCGCAGACACAACTCACAAACAGCAACTCAAAATGTATGTAACAGTCCTCTTAACATTTAAGAAGTGCATTTTGTCAGAAATTGTAGACTGCTTTAAAACTCACTTTCATGAAGTATATTACTAATAAGCATTCATACTTTCAGAATTTAATCCACTGAATGAACTATTCTTAAGGATCACATTGTATATAAGTTATACTGTACAAAATATTCATCATAATCAAAATAGATGCACAATGTCATATAAATATTAATATTATTCCTATTAGAATTATAAAAATCCTTTGACTTTTTATATATATTTTTCAATTATAGAGAGTCATTTTAGGCTTTTGGCACAAACTCTAATCAAGTTAATCCCGAAAAATAGATTCTTACAATTACTATTTATGATATAAGCGTTACCAATTTTACATTATAAGGCAACGTTGACTTTTATCATGTGATGTGCCCCCTGCTGTTTGGAGGGGGGGGGGCTGAAGGGGGACGCTGAAAAGCCTTTTACTCTATCTCAATTCATTGAGAAGTTGAAGCACTTTGAAATCAATTTTGATGGAAAAGACAATGCAAAAATAGTGATTTTTGGAAATTTTTAGACATCCCCCCGTTGCCAGGGTAACAGAAAATTTACAATTGAGCATGCTGTTACAGAGGCTATGGTCTAATTAACATTTGTGCCAAGTAGTTTCATCACTATTGAAGCATTTTTCATAGTTTCATAGCAGTTTGAACTTGTAACAGGAGGCTTTTCAATGAAAACGGCCATTTTTCACAATATGCTCATGGGGGTAAAAGGTTAAGTTTGTTTAATTTATAATAACTAACTAAAGCGTGGAATATCTGTATAGCTACTTTCAAAATGTAATATTTTAAAATATCCATATATTCTAACAATTATTCGTTTTCAAGATAAAACTAAATATTTAAATAATGTGTTTATAATATTCACCTTTAATAGTAAAAAATCTTGACAAAATGTAAATAAAAATTATTGATTCATGTTGTAACAATATCTGCGTTTTGATCAATACAGACTTTTAAAATAATGTATTTAACCGCTTAACAGTAATAAAAGAAAACTTAGTACATATTTAAATGAATGATTATTCCGAAAGAAAAGTATATTGTAGCATACTCGTATATAAAACATAAACAGTTATAATTATTGACAATTTTGCATGATTCATACTGTTTAGAGCCAATGAAATAATATGGAAATTTTGAGAAATAACAACATTCACTTTGCTATCATTATACAAATGATGGGCAATGTCTTCAGTGATAATATAATGTTGTCATCAATTTATGATAAAGATGTTACAGTACTCACTTTATTTATCCGATAAATCAAAACGATATTCCATATTAAATGCTCTCCTATGTGCAGATACCTTGTTATAAAACCGTGACAAACATTACGCTATCTTTTAAATGGAAAGATCAATGCATTTTAGTATTAGTATAATATTACTCAAGTACATCTCAAAAACAATTAATAAACATCTAAAATAATTGTAAAATACCTTAGCATTGATGCTTAATATGGCAGAAATAGTTTCCGATGTGCAGCCCTTTAAGCTTTGTCTTAAAGCTAATATTAGAAGAAAAACAACAAATTTATGTCCACGTGATGGATAAAAGTTCTCTGGACAGATGGCATTCCATCAAATAAGTACCTTAAGATATTTTGCTATTTTGTCACCAAAATGCTGAATATGATGTGGACATATTATAAAATATGTATGAAATGTATTGTAAAATTAAATGACAACCATATTTTCTTTTTCTCAAATTTCAACAAAATGAGAAAAAGCGAAACATGTTCAGTCAGTTAATCTAAATTAAATATGAACACAGAAACAATCACTGATTATTTGCCTTTTCTCCCGCAAACAATGCAATTAACATCAAACTGATTAAATCTCCTTATCTCATTTGATAACATACAAAATCACTATGATCTTGATTAAAACTGAGACTTGTTAGGTTATACCCGTATCAGATAGAGACTTATCTTTGCAAAATATCAAACAAGTGTATTTCTGTTATACTTATTCTAATATATAATAGCTTTTCGATTTGCTCAGAATGAAAGTATAGAAGTAAAGAAATATTTATCAAATTCCTAATTACAGTAAACTTCACTTATATCGAACACGGATGTAGCGAACTTCCGATTATAAGGAACAATTTTTTGCCCGAATTTTGCCCTTCTTCATTTAATATAAAAACATACGGTTATAGCGAACACGGTTATAACACGGTTATAAGGAATTATCACTTATAAGGAACTCATACAGAAAATTACACCTTTATAACGAACTCCAAAATATTAGTATTTCATTATTAAGTGTTTTTGTTTTTTTCAATCAATATGCATTCTTATTTTTATAGAATTTGCCTTTTCATACCTTTAAATTGCCTTTACCTTTAACATTCTCGTTTCTACTTTTTGCACTTGAGACCTAAGAATGCTACAAAGTTTGGTGATCATCCATCAATTAGTTCTAAAGAAATAGACATTTAAAGGTATTTATATTTTTAGCTTAAGTGGCCCTCAAAGGGGCCAATTAAATTAATATGAGCAAACTTGATAAAAGACTACCTAAGAATACTACAGACAAAATATGGTGATCATTTATCAATTAGATCTATAGAAAAAAAGACGTTTAAAGGTTTTTCTGTTTTTAGCTCTAGAGTCCCCTAAATGGGGCCAATCAAATGAATATGAGCAAACTTGATAAAAAATTACCCAAGAATGCTACAGACAAAGTTTGGCGATCATCCATCCATTAGGTTTGTAGAAATAGACGTTTAAAGGCATTTCTATTTTGAGCTTTAGCTGCCTCTAAAAGGGGCCAATCTCAAAAATATGAGCAAACTTGATAAAAGACTACCCAATAATGCAACCGACAAAGTTTGGTGATAATCCATCAATACGTTCTGTAGAAGAAGACATTTAAAGGGTTTTCTATTTTTAGCCCTAGAGATCCCTAAAAGGGGCCAATCAAATAAATATGAGCAAACTTGATAACAGACTACCTAAGAATGCTACAGACAAACTTTGTAGATCATTCATCTATTAGTTCTATAGAAGAAGACGTTTAAATGTATTTATATTTTTAGCTCTAGAGACCCGTTAAAGGGGCCAATCAAATTAATATAAGCAAACTTGATTAAAGACTACTCATGAATGCTACAGACAAAGTTTGGTGATCATCCATCAATTAGTTTTGTAGAAATAGACGCTTAAAGGTATTTCTATTTTTAGCTTTAGCGGTCCCTAAAAGGTGCCAATATCAATATTATGAGCAAACTTGATATAAGACTACCTAAGAATACTACAGTCAAAATTTGGTGATCATCCATCAATTAGTTCTGTAGAAGCGACGTTTAAAGGGTTTTCTAATTTTAGCCCTAGAGACCCCTAAAATGGGCCAATCAAATGAATATGAGAAAATTTGATAAAAGACTACCCAAAAATGCTACAGACAAAGTTTGGTGATCATCCATCCATAAGTTCTCTAGATCCTTCGGCTCTGGTGAGCTAAAAACTAGTTAACATTCCCACATAAAAAGAAGAATATGAAACGGTCAATTAAGAATAATCGAATATTATCTTACATATAAAAACCTTTTATAGAACAGTTTCTATTAAACAAAAACCTATGAAAAGAAGGCTTGGGCGTCAAACATGCTGTAGAAATGGTATTAATATCATTAACGCTTGCTGAAACGTCACATCGTTTATAACTAGTATTCAAGCAATGGTGGTAACATTAGTTGGTGAATAGAATTTTAAACAATTTTGAGATGTATCACATTTTCTCATAAATGTGTAAACGTTCGCTAAGACAGCCAATGGTTATTCACACGTTGCAGATAGTTGTGTGTATGGTGTTAAATTATTATGTTCATCGGAATGAGCCATATATAACCGTGTACAAAAAACCACAAGGGAACCATTTCACTATGAAAATAAAAATCTTTTAAATTAAACTATCTAAAAATGTTATATGATAAACATTAACCTGCACAGTTTAATGATCTGTTTTAATTCGTTTCCTTATTTTCAATCAAATGGTGAAACTAACCAAGCTATGTAAAGATAATTGACAAAAAAGCAATCAGCAAAAAGCTATTTGTTTTTATATTAATCTATGAAAAGTAGAAATTCAGAACAATTAAAGCAAAGCGAATGAAGTACGCATACATGATACATGGTAATACAACGGAAACACAAATGTTTCTGTGAGATAAAATTAAACTATAAAATTTAGAATAAAAATGAAAGTCTCAAAGTTCCAGAACTGTCATAAACGTTTAACCAGTTTTATACAATGTTTTTATAAAGTACTTTTTTATTCAAAATTAAAATCTCTCAAAGTTAAGATCATGTGTTGTCAGTATTGCTGGTGTTTAAAAATGGCTCGTTGTTGGTGTCAAAAATGGCCAAACGTATATATAAAAATGTGCGTAGCTTTTCCATCATTAATCAGCACAATTGTCTAAAAATAAAGATACTATTAATTACCACAAATAAGTCTCATTCAGCTTTCCCTGTTATCCAATTAGATTGTTCTTAAGTTGGTTGAATATACATTACGTACTCATTGTAGAAAAAAAAACCTCAGACGATATTTATTGTGTTTATCTTTGCATGAAAGATATTTTTTTCTTTCTGATAAAATTGCGGTATTGATTTCAAGTTGGTTTTTATAGACATCTAGAGATAATTAAACTTTGTTTATATTATACTTACATGTAACATAGTGTTAAATAATTGTATGGGCATTTACAACAACTTTACATGAAACATTGTTTTTTATGCTTTGCAAATTTACCACTTTAGAAATCTGATAACGTTTTCGGGAAGTCAACTTATTTTGTTTATTCTGTCAATAACAAGTTGATAGAAACTCATAAATCATGTCCAAGAAATGTTTTGTAAAGAAATACTTAATATTGTTAAAATCATCTAAAGAATATACGGGTAAATTAATCATCCTTGATTGATAAAAATAATACTTTAGACTTAACAAATCAATAGGCCTGATTATTAACTTATATACATATTAAACTAAATACCCATTTTGAGGACTCTGATCTATGTATAGCACTATGTTTTTTCGCAATCAGTTTTTAAAATGCAAAAACCGATGGTAATTTTGTAAAAAAAAAAACAATAAGGTTTATTGCCATTAAAGAAGCCTGAAACTAACTTGCAAACACAATGCCGGATTACCATCGACAAATTGAAAAACTAATTCAAGTGTTAATTTGTAAAATCTAAATATAATCGGTCAACCATATTAAAATCCTGTGTCACCAGTGTAGGGACCGGAAAACACAATAAAAAAGAGAAAAATATATAGAGAGATAAAATGAACAATAAAATTTTAGATGTGCATGTCAATATTTTTGATGTACTCAATAAAAAAATCTTACTTGCAAACTGTAATAAATTCGTAGATTTATAAATTAAAATAGAATTTATCAAGATAATCTATTTGTTTTATGAAGGTACAACTGTTTTATGAGGTACATTGTCCCTAGTTGTAAAATAAAATATAATAAATCATGTATCTTTGAATGCAAACATGTTTTTTCTCTTCATTCTATTTGAAAAACCGTGATATTCGCATATCGCAAAAAACCTCAGCATAATTTATGAAAAATGACACTTAATTCAAGGAGATTTTACAATGGCTTAAATCATTTCAACATTTATTATTAAGTTGCCTGTTAAAACATCTTGTTAATACCCTCCGTATGCTCTGCGTATGCGCTTGTACGAGGCGAAGAAGCGAAAATGCGAAAACAGGAACAATACAAAATCGCGACAAAATTTTACTTTGTTGTATCTTCTAAAGACAGAACAGATACACACGAAAAATGTAAAATGGAATCATTTGTCGTATGCATAACTGATTTCGTCGTCCTTTCGTTTTTGCGCTTTCAATATGTATTTCGTGATTTTTTCGGAAAAATAAAATACATGACGAAAGCCAGAAAAAACCGGGGCATACATTCGGGTATATATTGTCTATCTAAATGTGCAATATATTGTAACAGAATTATAAATATTTCTTTTAGAAAAACAGTTATTAGATATCTATTTTTATATTTGTCACGCTTGTCGTTATAGATGGAAATGTAGAATATGGCTGTGTACAAGTAAACACATCTTGAGTATGAAAGAGTCTCAGAATAGATAGATAAAGGCATAATACAGAATGATTGTCTACAACGAACAATAAATGGATGAGGAAAGAGATAAATACAGTAGGGTGAACGTTTCGGTTGTCAAAAATAGCGTTTTTCGTGCGTCCGTTTTTCGTGTAACGTGCGTGCGTATAGCGTGCAACGTGCGTTTGCTGAAACGCTTTCTCAAGCGTGCATCGTTTACAAGCGTTTAACGTTTATCGTTTTCCGTGTATCGTTTTTCGTTTATCGTGCGTCTGAAAGCGTGCGTTTCTTATTCCCAGAAACGTTTAGCGTGCGTCTGCGTTCGTCTAAGCGCTCAAGTACCGTGTTTTGCGTCTGTTACTATTGAGAAGTAAAAGAATATCTTAGATAGATATATTATGTAAATTTGTTGTTTCTTAAACATGTAAGAGATGTTCTTTGTCCCTGTCAAAGAATAGAAATATGATATAAAGAAGTATTATTGTGATATTTACATTAAAGTTTTAAAGTTTGTGACATCGCGGTGAATACTGGTCAGATTTCTACAATTGGTTTACGCCGAAGATTTATTAGTTTTAATCCTATTTTACATACGCATAAGATATAATTACTAATTAATTGCAACATTTTTGATATTCAATTCAGCAAACAGGTGTTTATATATATGCGTACCAATTGACCTTTTCGAAAACCTAGCTAAACACCGTTATTAGATATATGAGGTTTGTCAGACATCAAATGATGGTAATCAGACTAGCACCCCACCCCCTTTACAAGTTCATCTTCTGACTTTTCATCAAAGACTGTCCGAATCCTATCCGAATGATATTTAGGGTGATAATTATTTTAGACAGTTCCTTCCTATTTTTCTTGACAGATTTATATTGATATGTAACAGCCAGGGAACTCAAACCCCTGACACTCGGAATACGATTCCGCGGCTCTTGAGTTCCTCTGAGCTATTCGGCCGCTTACACGTTTTACTTGTTTAAATACTGAATAGTTATAAACCTACTGTGTATGCAAATATTTCTTCGAATTTCCCAGGGTTACTTAGCATTGTGAATTAATTTCTAGCTGGGCTAGGCTATACAAATGTTTGTCAGTCACATGGTGAGAAAAAAGTGCATCCTGACATGGACTCGAACCCGTGACCCTCTAAATACCGTACCGCAGCTGTACCGACATTTGTTAGTAGTTTCATTATTTGTACATGTATAGTGAACATTTTACTAATTAATCATTGTACAATTTCTATATTATTGTACAAATAAAAATAGCTAGATATTTTTCTAGATAAAAAATTCTATACCATGTTGTGCTTTTTAGACATGTAATCACAACAGACAGGCTAAGCCACCCTTTACAAAATTCCCCTATCTGTCAGCTCATAATCAAGGCATAGACTACTATTTTTGTATGTGGCCCTGGCTTTTACTGTTCACTTACAAACCGTATAACACTGATAGCGAACAGATGCGCAGGCTGGTCTGGATCCATGCTGGTCGCAAACCCATTATGTTGGTTTTATCGTGACGCGGCTCAAATATATCTTAATCTTATATGAGGTCCATAATATAACCCGCTTTGATAAACATATATAGCTTTCTTGATTTTTACTCTGTATATTATCTAAAATCACTTTTTAGGTTTATCAATCCGTAATCATTACTTAACATAATACCCCTTTGAGATACCCGAGATGAGCCTGTGTCGCCCTTTGCTAACTTAAAAGTATATAACCTATCCATATATAACCATTATAATTCTTTGAAGATTTTTCTCAGCTGAGTAAGATAGGTACATGTATGCTGTAGTCCCAAGTCACTTGTTAAACTTCCCTCAAGTAAGTTATAAACCTCATAACTGATAAAATTCTAACTATAATATACTTAAATATCACCTATGTATTTATATAAATTTACAAAAACCCATTTTGCATACAAGTATATATTTTGGGACCTGTACAATTTCAATTGATTGTAATTTTAATTTTCCTACAATATCAATTTTATAGGTAGGTCAGTTCATTAAAAAGAGCATAATACAAGATCCCTGTGAAAAATAAACAGTAATTGATAACTCAATCCAAATTAACTTTATTAATTAAAAGCTTTAATTAGATGACTTAAAAAAGAAGACTTCAGCAATTGTCCAATAATGTTATAGTTAATTCTATGTGGACCCCAACTATTAAAGAATTTCAGCAGTGCCACATAAAATGTTGATACACCGGGTGATTTTACCTTAAACTAAACCTCATAGGAAATGATAAAGAATTTTTTTATATAACATAAATCTATTATATTAATTAACAAACATATCTAATTGACTAAAATAAGGTAGTCCTAACAAATTTCATTACAAAATATGAGAATTATGGCAAATCTCCTAAGATGCCTAAATGTCCAAGATAATGCACTCAATCACTACAAAATATGAAAATTTTACCTAATTATAAGAGCCTTGGAAATTAAACAAAGCAACAAGAGGAACATTAATCTATCATATTAATTAACAAACGTATCTAATTGACTAAAGTAAGGAAGTCCCACCACATTTCAGTACAAAATATAAGAGTTATTGCAAATTTCCTAAGATACCTTACTGTCTTAAGATAGAACACCAATTCACTACAAAATGGGGATTTTTACCTTATTATAACAGCCTAGGAAATGAAAGAGAATTATAAGTGCAACATAAATCTATTATATTAATTAACAAGCATATCTAATTGATTAAAATAAGAATATCTCAATAAATTACATTGAATATTAAAAAAATTATGGCTTATTTCCTATGATGTATAACTATACAAACTTAAATTCATCAAAAATGGGAGTATTACATTACCTGATTATAACCTCATGGTAAATGAATCAAAGTTAAATAAGCAACATAGTATTATTATATTAAGTTATACCTACATCAAATTGACTCATATAAGAAAATCCCAACAAATTTCATTGAAAATTAAGAAATAATGCCTTATAAATAAATTTCATTATACATATTATCACCGAAAATCTTTTTTATTTCAATCATGTTTGCAAGTATGTTTTATATTATATATATTTAAGAAATAATATATCCCAAACAGTGATTTTATCGCTCAATAACATCACTGTTTGGAGTTCGGATGGGAGGAATTATAATGATGCACGTTCAAATGACAAACAGTGCTGTTATCAAGCAATAAAATCACTGATTTGGATATATTATTTCGATTCTATCACGACATCAACAAATAAATGTTGCTGTACTTGATAGTTAAGCAAATTTGCACCTCAGATTTGTTTCCGTACTTATTTTCAGCACGCCAGATTTTTTGTGGTTACGTCACATGTATAATGATTACGTCACATGTCTAAATATAGACTGTCAAACTGTGCATCTATTGCATATTCTAACACGACCCGCATTTTTCCCTATTGAACATAGAAGAACAGAAAGTGTGTGTTATTATGCAACAGATGCACAGTTTGACGTTCTATATTTAGACATGTGGCGTAATCATTATACACGTGACGTAACCACTAAAAATCCGACGCGCTGAAAATAAGTACGGAAACAAATCAGGCGCAATTATGCTTAACTATCAAGAACGGCCACATTTATTGGTTGATGTCGTGTTAGAATCGAAATAATATATCCAAATCAGTGATTTTATCGCTTGATAACATCACTGTTTGTCGTTCGGATGCGCATCATTATATCACACGGGCTACGCCCTCGTGATATAATTCCTCGCATCCGAACTCCAAACAGTGATGTTATTGAGCGATAAAATCACTGTTTGGGATATATTATTTCTTAAATAACACACACTTCCTGTTCTTCTAATTTTAAGTTAGTTAACATAAACCCGTTTAAAATACATGAATGGCTAGCTATCATTTAATCAAATCACTAAACTATCTAGCTAAAATTGTTAAAAATTTATATGATAAGGATATTTTATAAGGATATTTTGCGTGCGTTTTAGCATGCATATATCGTTTAGCATATTTCGTTTTGCGTGCGTCTGCCTATTTTGTTTCATAAAGCGTGCGTGTAATGTGCGTTTGTATAGCATGTAACGTGCGTGCGTTTTTTCCGGAACATGCTTTTTGCGTGTAAACTGAAACGTTAACCCTACTGTATCACATACACAAAATAAAGACCGTTTAAAGTGAAATAAGAGTAGTTTTTCATTAACGCGCCTATAGTATAACGCTAACATTTAGCGCGTCTTTACACAATGTTTGTATAACGCTAATGACGTCACGTCAAATTATATGCATGGATGTGTAATACCATATTTACTGAGTGGCAAAATCGTCACCGGTGTGTGATAAAAAATATTAATACGGGGAAGTCAAAGACCGGGCCCGCGAAGCGGATCCGGGCTTTGGCTTGCCCGGCTATAGACTACACGTGTATATTTAAAAGAAAATCAAATAAAATACAATTAGAAATATATATATAGAATTCTATACCTATCAATGAAATTTTCAGTGTCAGTTCTAGTCGGCCGCGGCCATTTACAATGAAACTCAATGATAATAGGCGGGGTATTCCGTTAATGGAACAAATCTCAACTTTTTGGATCAATAATAATTGTCGAGTGTTCCGAGTGAAAACGGAAGCGGTGCATGTAAAACCAAATGACACCTTTGAAACGAAAATAATGAAAGGATTTTTTAATGACTTCCCCGTTTATACCGGGAAGTCAAAGTCCGGGCCCGCTTCAGGCTTTGGCTTGCCCGGCTATAGACTACACATGACTATATTTAAAAGAAAATTCAAATAAAAAACAATTAAAAAAAAATATAGAATTCTATACCTATCAATGAAATTTTCAGTGTCAGTTCTAGTCGGGCGCCGCCATTTACAATCTAACTCAATGATAAAAGGGGGGTATTCCGATAACGGAATAATTCTCAACTTTTCATATTAATAATTATCGTCGAGTGTTCCGAGTGAAAACGGAAGCACTGTGCATGTAATACCGAATGACACCTTTAAAACGGAAAGAATGAAAGGATTTTTTTAACAACTTCCCCGTTCATAGGCTTTGCCTAATTTCATATTACATATTAAGCGCATGTCAATAAATTTCAATTTTAAGTGATATGAAAGATATTTTCTGTTGTGCTGTCTTTGTAAATCCAATAAATAACAAAACATCACAACCAGTTTCCTTATTTTCCTCATCTTTTTCCTCTCGATAAGTCGATTACAGTTTCAAACCTAAAATAAAATTGCGTTCTTAATATTTATATAGATCTATACTCATATATTGTAATGCCCTAGAAATTTTACCTTTTTTAGTGATTTCACTGTTTATTTCTACTTTCACTTTCGTTTTGAGAAGCTTTTACTGGCGACAAGACAGTAAATATCATGTGGTGTCCTAATGAAACATACAGGACATCAACTTAAATCTACGTATTGTGCCAGCAATTTAATCATTCTTGATTCTGGAAGCTTTTCCTTTAATGTTATCCGTTTCCCTTAATGTTATCCGTTGTAGAATCCAGTGTTTTTAATCTGTTTTCGTGACTTCTGTCAAAATAGTTAATTCCTTTATTTTACACTCAAGATTATATAGTTCGATTGTTTATGATGCAGCCTCACTTAATATATAGATTTTCCTCATAAATCAATCTGAATTTAATTGTTAGCACTGTATATTTATGAAAAATTGCAATGCATTTTTCAAAGTCGGCCATGTTGGACTATTACGTCGTAGAGATTACGTAGTGAATGCAAGGGATAGTTCTTTATCCGATTGCGCATAAAAAGGAACACGTTACCCTAACTATTATACTTTCGATATTAGCGCACATGATAGCTTATAAATATTTCTAAAAATCATTTGTTGAGGCTGTGACAAAAATTAATTTCGGTGCTAGGTTGAGTGCATTTCAGTTCTTACATAAACTCGTTTAAAATACATTTCTAGCTTGTAACCATCCAGTATACTGTAGATCTATATGATAATCAAAATTTATCGCTAAACGATCTACATCTAGCTAAAGTTGTTAAAAACTTAAAATGATTACGATGTTTTAATAAAGGTTTAGAAACGTTTTCATTTTGCGTGCGTTTTAGCGTGCGTATATCGTTTAGCGTATTTCGTTTAGCGTATATCGTTTTGCGTGCGTCTGCGTATTTCGTTTCGTTTTGCGTGCGTATAACGTGCGTTCGTAAAGCGTGTAACGTGCGTTCGTATAGCGTGTAACGTGCGTTTTGCGTGTAAACTGACACGTTCACCCTACTGTATATGTGTTTGCAAGTTTAGAATTTGATCTTCTGTGTTGCGTGTGCAAGTATTAAACATTTCTACATTGAAAATTGAAATTTTGAAAATTATAACAAAAACATAGATACATTAGCGTAGATTTTTTAAAGCAACACTTCATCATTAACATGCCATACTTGCAGCTTGAACGGTATTGACAAAAAAGGCAAAACAATGAAAAGCTCTAGAAATGCAAAGAAATAAAAAAAACCTGAAGAAACCCTTTTCCTAAAACGAATGATGTTCTTGTACGTATGTATCTTACTTTCTTACTTTTTGAAATAAAACGTTTTTTATGAATTCTTTGTTTATTTTTTGTTTATTTTTTCAGAAAGGTATACATCGTTTGTTTAATTACTAGGTGAATTATTATAAATTGTCTATAGTTTAGATTAATTTTATATAGTAGGGGATTTGTTAAGTCTTCTTTTAAACGAAAAATACACCAAAGTAATATTTTAGTGTCCTATATTGTAAATTTTTGATAGCCTTATCAGAAATATGTAAACGATTTCGCGCTATCAACAAATATCAAATTTAAATGAAACTGCAAAGTAAGATTTTTTTTTAAATAAAAACATGAAATAGTGGTTCGAAGAGTGGAAACTGGTTTAACATTTCTCTTATGCGTGATTATTGCCTTTCAGAAAATACCTAGTGATATTACAATAATTGCTTTACAAAAGGAAATATGTATGGTTATATAACAAGTTATAACGTAGCTATTTACGGAATGCTTGTATGATGTGATGTTTACACTTTCAATCATAAAACCTTTTGACATTTGTAGATTTAACATTATTTTACGCAATGCATATTTTAGTTACTGAACTTGTAGTATCAATATAATTGTAATTCTGAACATACATTTGAACATATTAAAGTATTAACATGTTCATACTAATTTGTGATAAGCGTCTATAGGAAAATGTAACGACTGGTATGAAGGCATGTTGCGATCACTACAGTAACTACAATTATTCAGAGGACTGAGTTATGGAACATATGGTAATATAAATTGAGGACAGTCACCTCTCACTGTGGGTTCATGCCCTTACTGATTTACTTTTTAAATAGAATTTAGCTTGATGTCACATACCGTGAGAAATAGATAATAGAATCATGTTTGCTTCGTACGTGGTAAACTCTGTCGATTGAAAAATTCAAATATAAAGCTTTGAGGTAAAGTTGATTACATACTTAAAAGTTTATAGTTCCAAAGTGTTGATGACAAAATTTCATTATCGATTATAAAAGAAGAAAAATTACAAATAAATAACACAAATAGTGACACGCTTTCAACATATCCAATCTTATATAAAATTTCCGTCATTGTGATTTCTGTTTTGAGAAAGCATTGCGTTTTCTGAAGACAATGGTTACATAAAATTATGATTATTATAATTATCATTATAATTATTATTATTGTTATTATTATTATTACTACTATTATTATTATTATTAACAACGGTAACTTGTTTCTTAAAAGGGGCAAACATTTATGTTCTCCTCTCATAGAATAGACATATAAATTCATCATATAAAAGAAAATGAACTCAACAACCAATCCTGAATAATTCACGTTATAAAGTAGGTTAGCTTAAGAAAGCTTTACTTTCCAGAACACGCATAAAATTTCATTTGCAAGGTCTTACACTGGAATCACCTTGATTAAAAAGTGTAAGGTAATTATAGACCATAAACACAATTAAATTTTACATTTTTAATATATTTTTTCGGGATACATATTCAAAGCTTTTTGTACATTATATCCATTCATTTGATTTGTTTTCTCAATTATGTTAGTTTTACGTAACAACACAGTTATGACCATGGTATCCACAGGAAAATGATTGTCCGCTACATGAACCGACTGGATTGCAAATGTCTGAAACGGTTAATAGAAGATCACGTGTCAATTCTAAGAACATGACAAACATCTGGAAACAAAGTGATCCCTCGGAAGATGACATGATGATATTTACTAATACGCATTACCAGAAAACTACATAATGCTAAGCGTTCGATTAATCCCAACATTTGATATGAAAGTATTTTTATCCAGAAGTTAAGAAAATATAGCTTGCTATCAGATTATATTTGATATACAAAATAAATAGATATATGGATCAAACATTTTAGCCGGCTTGCATATATATGTTTCTTTTTTATTTAAGCGTTCAAACAATTTTTATGCTGCCAGGCAAATATATTTTGTCGGGTATCAAAACTTTTTTGTTTCTAATTCGGTTCTTATTTTAATTTACTTTACCTGAGAATTTTCCATAGGATGTGTTATTTTTTGTCGAAAAGAATAATATGAGGCTGTGATACCCGGATGGCCTGTAGCTGCACCTGTGGGCGTGGTCCCTTGTGTCCAAACACAAGTTGGATCACCTAGTTCTTCTCCGTTAGTTTTACCGTCACCATCACTATCCAGAGCACACAATGCTGTTGTCATAGTATGACCTGCTTGCGCAAATGAATACAATATAGTTTATATACACTTGACAGTCTTAAATTCAAAGTTTCGTACATCATATTCATTTCGATTAGTGATACGGTAATATCACGCCATAAACGTACAACAAATCATCTGTTTTCTCAATTTGGAAGTAAATTTACATGGGACATTATCAATAAGATTGTTATATATGCATGTTAATCACATATCCATGTCGCTTTTCCGTCTCCGTTAATGGATGTGCATATATTTTGACGTAACGTTATTTGCAATATACAAAGTGAAAACAAATTCCTGGAATTAACAGTTGATAAAATAGTGTTTGTGTTGTTCATAGTATCTGACAAGATGTTGTTTTATTACACATTGCATGCTTTGATTTACGTGAACATTTTGCAATTTTTGTGAGTTGTAATTATGATAAATTATAAGTATTTAGGTTTCTTATGCGATTAAAACAACAATGTAAGCTGACCAAAATATATTGTCCCAACAAGCCAACGTTACACTGTTCAACGGCAATTACAAGTGTACGTCGTTTCCTATATAAAACACGAAATAGCAGCAAAAGACAAAGGTCTTTAGGCTTCGTTACTACTGAATTGGTACGGAGGACAGCTAGTTTACATTTCTGACCGACACTCTCCTTACAGCTAAATTTCTGCCTTGATATTTCAAAATTCATTATCAAAGAAGATATTCTTAATGTGTATGGTTATATGATATCTTTACAATGTTTTCATTGGTTTAGGCACACAAGGTAAATATGCACTTGAGTTGAAATATGATAAACAAGATCAACAAGGAAAGGCGGCCACGGATATTCAACAGGTAGGGTCCAAAAATACAAGCTAGTTAGAAAATTCTTATAAGAAATTAGCAACAGCAAAATTTACAGATTATACACAAATATTGGTGATTGTTTTTCATAGGACAAGCGAAATATAAAGACACATACCATACCGAAAGGATTTTTATCATGTGTATGATGTATTGGATCGTAATGACCTACTGCTAACCATAAACCACCTGTGGTGCTACACGGAATTGGCACTGAATGTCCATTTGGTATTAAATCCGCATAGTAAGGATGTGCACTTACTGCACAAACAATACCTAAAGCGAGAAAATCTTTACCTCAAATTATGAATTATACTGAATTAGATAGTGCTTATTTATACACATTCAAACGTGATAAGGAACGTTTGTGGAATGTCAATTGATGCTATATATTTTGTGACGGCTGTTTCTTTTATATATACATGTATATTATGGTTCTTAATGGATTTCGGATTTACCAGTAGAGCAAACTTACAGACCAAACGCCATTTGATTTTTAGTAAAGTAAGTGTATAAAGTCAATAATTAAGAATTGTTAAACATTTTATAAACATTTTTCTAAACGTTCGTCAGCCTGATTTCTTTCGTTCACTCGTCCGTTCGTTCGTTAGTCTATTTGTTCTTTCCTTCGTTCATCCGTTCCTTAATTTTTCCTTCCTTCGTTCGTTCGTTCGATCGTTTGTTTTTTCCTCTGTTCGTTCCATTCTTCCTGCTTCCCTTTCTTCATTTGTTCCTTCTTTCCGTAATTCTTTCTTACCTTCCTTCTTTCTTTCATTCCTTCTTTTATGTATCTATTTATTTCTTTTATTTTTTTATTTATTCTGTGATCTACTTTACACGTACCTACACATACAAAACGTACTTACATTATTTCATTTATTTGTTTGTTCTTAACAATGAAGATTTCAAAGAATTGTTCTATGGAGGGTTACAGAAAACCAAACTGTTACATATTTATAAAAATGGGGTATATTAAATATCATAACAAAACTACATTTGTAAAAAATGGTGACATTTTTATCATAACATCAAATTATATGCTCTTAAATGTTAGCTTGTCTTTCTTGACTGTCGCTTTTGTTCTATTAATTTTTATTAATAAGTTATGTTGATTTCGTCATCAGACGTATTTGGGGAGCTTCAATTACAATTGTACAGACAAATTAATGTTTTCTTCGTACTATGACCTGCTTTCAAGACAGTAAAGGTTTAATATAAGTACAACGCACTTAATGTCAGAATTAATAAAAAGTCTGATATTATAGCGTCATGATTCCCTTATCTTAACCTAACATATCGTGACTTTGAGAATCCGTAATTTTCTTCAATGCCGGTCGTGATTTGGTACTGTCATGTCACACCTTTCACGCATCGGGTTGGGAAAGTATTGTTGCATACATGTATTTAAATTTACGGCAATAATATATTTAATTTACATAACAAGCAAATACTTGCATGAACTCTTCTCATAAAATATATTATTTGCTGCAAATTACACTTGTCTCTTATGTCATACTTTATTTTCGTTTTATTCTATACAGATGTACATAAAATTAATATGATTCCCCTAAGAACCATTAGTGTTTATTGCCTGATTCATTCATATTTACAATATAAGAGAGATGTAATAGTTATCTCGTGTATTGTTAAGGCCGTAAATCATAATAAAGTTTATCCCGATATCAAATTATTACCATTTCGTATGCATTAAATGTATCTATTTTGACCAGCAGATGAAAGTTTGATTCAAAACACATCTCACGCACTTAAATGAATCGGGAAAAAACAACATTCTAACTGCATATAAAGACATTAAGTTTAAGGTTATCTCATAAATATTTATTCCTTAACAGGAGCCAATCACCACATAAAATGACTTCAACACGTTATTATTATGCACCTTTTGGTAGCCAGGCTATTTATCGTTTAATGTATCGATAAGTCAATAATATTTGGTTAAAAGCAAATAATATCACATGGCAATCAAGTTTGCTTTCTTTTTGTTTGCTTTTTTGCTAAAAATAATTGTCGAATGTATAGTTTGCAACAATTTTGCATAATATGTCTAAATTAAGATAGAGTTTAAGAGATAGTTGTGTTGTTCTTGGCGGAAATAAGTTATTTCTTTCACTTGAAACTGAATTCGATCTCATGTTAATTAGGCGTGAATGTTTTTGTTTCAAGGACATCTACAGTTAAAAATGACTTGAACAAATGGTATACAAGAAATCCACTGGGGGAGAAAAAACTTGGTACCATCTTAAAGACCATGTGTGATGATGCTAGTCTTAGCAACAATAAAAGACTTACAGATCACGCGACGAGGAAACGTACTGTCGAAAAATTAAGAGATGAAGGCATTGCTCCAACTGAGATAATGCAAATAACTGGACACAAAAATGTACAATCCATTCTAAACTACAGTCTTGATAGCAATACCTGTGTATCTGTCTTTTCAACCACACACCACGAAGTTGACAGCCTGCAAGCAATTCTTCCCGTTTATGTGCAAAACAGTTCTAATTACCCCACCCACCAAGGTGAACACAGAATAATCAATAAAATTTGTCTGTTAATGCAGATTCCGACATGAAAACGCTGTTTGGCACTAACGCAACAGTAAATATCTAAAACCCTAACTTATACATGCACTGAACAACTGTAGTTAAAAATATATCAGTGACCTACATAACCTGATAAATTGTGTATTGAATTTGAATGGCAGCTTGAATGACACACTAGACTAGATATGTACACGGACATAATGCGTTGTAATGTATTTTACTGGTTTATTTTTTTGTTAAATGTTATTTAATTGCTATCTACAATTTGTAATATTCAAACACATCAAACTTATTTGAGTGAAATAAATTTGAGCATTTGTGGAAAAAAAATCTTTGTTTTTAGCGAATTATACTGGAACTATTTTCTATGGTGGATCATTATTTACATAAAAATGTAGCAGTAATTTGACCAACCTGTCGCGATTAAAAGTATGAAAATATTAATAAAGACATACCCATTTAAGCTAAAAGCACGATAATACAATAATTTAGCAGGATAAATCGAATACATGGTTGATGTCGGGATGGAGAAGGTTTATAAGGTTCGCTTCGAAAAAGAATCTTGGCTCGCTAAAGCTCGCCAAGATACACCTTCTAGCTCACCGGACATGTTTCATCTTGCGAAATTTGTCGCACGTATGGACGAACAGATCTGTACAAGTATGTCTGTCTTTCAAATGAGATATTAAATATTCTCTTGTCAATAATTTATCATGGCAACAAAAAAACAAATCAGTAATGGCCTATGTAGGAATACATATACATGTTCATATTCTTAAATGAAAACTGTTATCTCAATAATTTGAATGTATTCAAAATTATTTATCATAAACTTAAGAAAGAACCTTGTTTTTTTGCTTTTCAAAATTTTATAACTCTGCTGTTGTTGAGACTGAGCCTGACGAAATGACAGCCAACAGGAATAAGCCGTCTTTGAAAATGTTGCCATTATATAAAATCCTAGAAGAAAATAACCTTATTAAAGTTCTTCATTTCCTTTTAAATAAGGCAGTGAGTGAAACGCCATTAAGCTTTGATTTCACAGAACTTTTGAGTTCTAAAATCTAAATTTTCTTGAACACGGTGGAAAATTAGTGATTGAACTTGAATTAAAACTATTAGACGACAGTAATTGTCACGTCTGTTATAAATCAAGATGCATTCTCATGTTGATTGGAATTGCTCAAAACTGAAAAGCTCACAAAAATAAAACTATATGTCTCCAAAAAAACATTGTTGAGTTGATTGTGCATTATATTCTAGCTAATTTATGTACTTCATGGTTTATATTAAAATGGCATTATATTAATCCAAGGGTACGAATGAGTTAGCAGGTGAAAGTCAAAATAAGTTTTAATTTTGTCATAATTTCTTTTAATATATAAATTATTTCACATTAACAATAAACAACGCATGGATCAAAACAATCTTTTCGTAAATATCCAATAGAATTTATCTGTGACCTGCAGTTCATAAAAAGAGTGGGGCTGTCTTTTATATTTAAGGCGGATTTAAATTCAATTCTAAACATTTTCCAAAATGAACTGTTGGTCAATCACCATTATAACAGTCAATCTTCTGAAATATATATTAATCAATTCATCTCAACTTGACTATATGGAAATATGAGCATAATGTCACTTTTCAGGTGGTACTGTCTACCTTATAAACAGTTACATTTATTGTCAAACATATGGACACTCAGCCTAACATGCATTATAAAATTGAAAATAAATACATAGGGTTCGTTTCCTAAAGCATTTGTCTGACAGTGTCAGACTACAGTGTCAGACCAGATACCCATTTTTGTAGCGATACAATATAAAAAGATCCAGACGCAAGGTGGCCAAATTGCCGGTAGCTCCTGATTATGTCCTGAACATAATTAAATCTTCAAATGTCACGTTTTTTGTGTGTTTTTCCGCACGTGTCTTAAACATTATTTATAAGTCCTTGCCAGAGAAACAATTGCAAATGCACATTTCCATGAACAGTATGTTTCTCAATTAAAATCGAATGCCCTGAGGTTTATCAATTACACTTAGAGGTACTTTGTCTTATTGATTATGTCGTTTATAATTTCAGTCTGCATCCCACATTAATCATGTTAATGATTTAAGATACCTTCAATATGCTTTATGAGACATAACAATTCGCTTTCAATTGTGTTATTCGTGATTTAAAATCATTTTAAAGTTTACAGTCGCGTTGTTGTTTTCCCTTTATGTACTACTTTGCTCCACAGTATTCAAAGTTTCCAATGTGATGAAAGAATACGCATGTCATTTTAAAACACATAATAATACACTTAGATATATAGAAGTGTGTTTATCCTTAATTATTTGAATTGTCTTAACTTAAAAATATTAAAAGTTTACTTTTGATATTATATGTTCGGCATTCAAAATAAAATGAGATGTTCACTATATCTCAAGTATAAACTTCATCTCGGAAGTTGTTCATTCAGTTTTAGAAGGATAATTCATAAAAACATCACTCATTTTTACGATCCAATTTATTAACGTAATGACAGGGGGATAATGCACCTTGCCGTGCATTACCATCTGCAGAAGCATGAAGGCGGAATTAAATCACGAGCCCAAGGGCAAGAAATTTTATAACTGCTAAGGCTTCTGTAGATCTTTATGCACGTAAAAGATAACTAAAGATGCATATTGGTTATAATTGCATGAATATAAGCGTCTGAGTAAGAAAATCCGTCTGTCGTAAAAAGAGGTCGGTTTCTTCATGCTTTGTATGTGCTAGTGTGATGTTCTTTGATAGTAAATGCATGTTGTGTTCCTTTTATGTACACCTGCGTGTACAGTTTCTTATGCAGGGATCATAACAGATCAAGGGTATTCAGGATTATCAATATGAAACATAATATTTACTTATTAGTTTAATACATGGTCATTTTGTATTCAAAATATTTCTAAAATTGACTCAGCCATTATATACATTAAGTGTGTGTATGATGAAACACTTATAATTGAACAAAAAATCACCTTGAAATTGACAAAACAGAAAACGAGGCATTTTCGACTTAACATAATCTGAAAGAGCAGAGATAATTCAAAAACAAATATATAAGATCTTAGTAAGAAATTATTGATTTTGAATTATTTTTCTTGAAAAATATCACGTCATTGTTAAAGGGATTCTACTGAAGTTTTTTTTTTTTTTACAGGACGGGATCGAAAATATTTTTCCGGGATTTGTGTACTTTTTGATGTAGGTCTGGTTCAATAATTGATTTAATCCATCACCCCTTGAATTCAAGAAAAATCATATTAAGTTTTGTAAAAAATGGCACAAAAATAAAAAGAGTTTAAATGCTTTTTTCGCAAATTCGGTTTACAATCGATTTTCAATTTAGTTCTGACTAATATTTCTTGTTATTTCTCTCCGATTATATGTGCTTCACTTGATATTTTTACTTATATATTTTTGCCTTTGAAGCTAAGTGGAGTTCCTTTAATTTGAAGACAAGACTATATAGAGAACTACACTGTATTATCAATAAAACAGATCTCTTGCGTAAAGAGCTTTACAAATATCACTAATTATAAAGTATTAGATTGTTATAATAAAATCTGATTTATTGTTATTATAGATAAAAATAATGATAGAAAATTAAGCTTCACTATTTAGTCTTTATTGTAGACTATTATAATAATCATGGTAATATAATTATTTATCACGATTGTATGTAGAAATTACAATGTAATACATTGGCACCATAGAGGAAATAAATCCAATCGTATTATTATGGTCAATAAAAAAGGATGCGCTACATTTCTTTGATTCATCGTTAACTTTTAAAGATGTGAATTATAGATTTATGAATTCATTCATCTGGAGGTTATAAAATAAGCAAGTTTGTTACTCATTTCGATATACTTGTTAATCGTTTTTTGTCTGTTTGTACTTTAATTTGACACGATTTCGTGCTTACAAGCTTCTTAGCAATAACAAATCCTTCAAGGATTGGCAAAGGTAAAAACACAATTTACAAATATCGTCATACTTATTGACGGACTTTATATGTATAATAAACGTTTTTGTTTCAATGATTAAGCACCAGGAAGAGATTAACGAGGAAGGGCTCAATCTAATGTTAAAATAATTTGTTTCCTAACCCATTTGGTTTAGTTGTATAAATAAAGTATAAGTACATTGATTGTTCATGCGCTAGATACGATACAAAATGCTTTTACAAAGGATTCTGTAATATGTTGACAATTATAAAAGGAATAGAAAAAGGAAAAAAAATGAGTTATGCAATATATAGCTAAAGGGGGGAAATGTCTAGCTTTAAATAGATAAAACGTATAGAATCTAAATTAATGCAATGTAGTTTATGGGAATAAAACGTTTAGAAACTTGTTTTCTGCCTTGTTGTATTATATTTGAAACAAATAGAATTCTCTGTAAATATTCGACGTAACTAATGTCCGAGAAGTAGCAAATGCTAGCTTCTAAGCTTCTAATATAACCAAAATGTATACCTGCACACTAAAGTAGTCATACACAATTGTAACTGTTCTAACAGAAAGTATAACGAAAAAACTGTATGTCTAGATATGCAAAGATATAAGAATAAATACATAACTGTTACAATAATAACAAAACCTCCCGTGACGTGTTTTTGGTTCTGTTATGTGTTATGTTATTGCAAAATTATTTGTTTTAAGATGTTTGCTTGGATATCCTATATCATTCTTTTATTTCTAGAATTATTAATAATAAAGGTAAACTTACTTTATTTGAAAACAAAAAGTGCTGAATATTAGCATATAGGATTACTATAGAAAGGTGATAAAATATTTGTAAAAAGTTTAACCATTTCCTATACAAAAAAACGTTTCCTACATATCAATGTTACCATGAAAAAAATCTGGATGAAGTGTGATCCCTCGAAGGTATTAATCACAACAATATTACATGAACATGGCAGATTTGAATGAGTCTGTACATGAGGAATATTGAAAAAGTGCAACGTCCCTCGGTCCCCTTGCACCGGCAAAGCGGTACAAAATTTTGAGCATTTAAGTATTGAAATCAAAGATCTCGAATTATAATATCTTTCTACAGTTTTTGGTCTCAAGGGTATGTAAGTAAAACAGAATAAGTTTATTTGTAACACATTTTACAGAAGGATCGTCGTTCAGTTATATTTGACACTTCTGTAGAAAAGTATTGAGATGATTTTGCCTCAAAAATTAATGAAAAGATACTGCTTTATACTTACCTTTATTGAATAAAGTAAATATTTGATAACAGGATAAGTTTCAGAATACATTAACTTAATGTTATGCTTGTGCGTTTTCATTGAAGAAATTACATAATTATTCCGTTGACTGTACACATTCATTATTGTAGTGTCTACATCAAGTTGTCCATGTCCATGCTCATGACAACATGTGCTTTATTAAATACGTTTATTGTTTTTGGAGAAAGTGAAACTTTAAGTGCATGTTAATATGCTTCAATAAATTGTAAAATATTAGAAGGTACTAATGGGGTGAACACAAAGTTGTATTTAATCTCTAAACTTGTGAACATTTGTAAACATAGAAAATGGAAATGCACACATCATATGACGGACGCGGTGTAACTTTGACAGAGTAAATCGCCTTAGTTGATTTATTTCACAAATACAATTATGTTGTAAACTCCAAGTAATGAAACAATTGTTGATAGACATCAATATTATTGTGCCAAATATACAGATGTCAAAAGATGCCCTTTGACAAATAGCTTGTCGAAAACCGGAAATACATAGGTTTTAAAGCAAATGCGTTAACAAGGAATGAATAAATTGTGAATATCACGAAAAAGCTAAATAATAACTTATTTTTAGAATGCTTTAAAAGAAAAGGACAAGTTGTAGTTATTAAAAAACAATTTGATTGACAAACAAATGACAAGATAATTGTCATTTAATCCTTTCTACATTCTCAACAATCCTCTGAGTTTGTACTTCAGTAAAGTTAAACATAATCTTTAAAAAAGACCGTCTGCATTATTCGTTCTATGAATGACTCTCTATTTGTACAGTCTGATACAGAATGTAAGGATATTACACTTTTCTTGCTTTCTTGTTTGTTAACAAAGAGCCCTGTCTAAATATCATGGTAGCGAAGAATCTTGTATGAAAAAGAAATATTTATGAAAATCGTCTGCAATTTAACAATTTTACCATTCTTCTCTCGTACTGAGATCATGATTTCATCTTTTATTACTTTACGAAAATTTGGAAATGCGTCAAGAAATCGAGCGTAAAAGGAGGTACAAACTGACTCATTGTGTTCTGCTCCTGCACGACAAAGCGCCAGCTCACGCATCCCAAGTTGCGATGACTGCTGCAACTGACTGCGGCTTTAAAATTCTTCCCAATCCCCCAAATTCTCTGGACTTGGCCCCCTCTAACTTCTACCTGTTTTCGAAACTGAAACCAAGCTTCGTGGTAGACGTTTTTTTGGTCCGCCTGGGCTCCTTGTCACTGGTTCTTGTTGCTGGGTCATGTGGGGTTTGCGTTCATTGAACGCCGCCTTTTCTTGTTGATCTTGTTTATCATATTGGAAGCAATAAAGGTGTCATGGAGGCGGTCAATGAGCTCTTTGAGGACCAAAACACAGTTTTATTTTGAAGGGTTAAACAAGTTGGAGCACAGGTGGGCAAAGTGCATTGGTGTAGAGGGCGATTATATTGAAAAGTCAACCCATTAGTCGGGTTTTCTGACTACCGGAAGGACATCGGGCCAAGAACTTTTTTTGTCAATCATCGTACATGACCTACTTTGAAATATTTGTCTCCTTAAACTTCCGTCTACAAATTTCTAAAATTATTTTTCACGTTTCTTTAAATTGAAAAAAAATGCATAATGATGACGGACTATCAAACTGCTTGCTTCCTGAAAATACGTCAAGTGACGCAAGTCAAATGAAGCAAGAAACCATTTATTGCGATCATTAACTGCACAAACATTACACAATGAGGTGACAAACACGAACACAAGTGAAATAAAAGTAAACGTTCTCGACCTCTGGTAGAAGTAAGCTGCTTGCAAAGGATATTATGGGCGCTCAGCAGGCTTTATAGTTCGTGGTTTGAATTACTTATAGTATGTGCAAGAAACAAACTTCTTTAAAATTTAATATTGTGATTTTTAATATTCAGAAACAATATCAGTTTGATTTGGAATTGTTTAATTGCCATAAATGATAATGTGTGTAAATTATAATTATCTTGATCATTTAATAAATCTACTTAAAGTGACATTATCTCCATCCAAGTGTAAAAAGTGAGTGAACAGGTAAATAAAAAAACAAGTTTACGTTTTGCCGCATTTTCTTAGAATTTTATTATTTACTTCGCATGAGCGACAAATAACAAACGGAATCCAATGAGATACCTGTAAAAACCATCGAAATTTACCTTAAACGATCGATTTTTATAACGTGTGAAGCCGTCTTTTTTTTAATTTTAGAGCAAATTTATATTTCATTCTTAACATTTTCAAAAAGCAAATATGAAAAAATCTGGAAACAAAATGATCCGTCGAAAACATTAATCACAACAAAATTACATGAGAAAGTCGATCACCAGCATAACAATCAATATTTTGAAATATATAGCTTATTCAGTTCAACTTGACACTTAAAGAATGAGCATATCAATAAAAAACCGAGACCGTTGTTATTATACAATTTGTGCATCTTCTTAGCATTTCTTAAATATCAAACATTACTACAACTATATCCGTTTTAATGGTTTAGCATGTATTTGTCTAAAAGTAGGAAAGGCTGGTCTGAACCTTTAGCCTGAAAAAACATTCATCTGAAACAAAAGTCATAAATTAATAGCTAAACCGATGAGCGCCTATTACAGTAAATCAATGATAGTAAATAGCATCTTATATGATTGTTTTAACTAACATTGTATATGATAATTTAATGTTCAGTTAGAAAAAATGCTAACTATTGCTTAAATCTACTTGAATCATAATTTCAGTTTTACTAAACAAATGATTTTATAAAAGACAATTTAACAAATGGTGAAATTGTAAAAGTTTTATTGTATAAATTGATATGCCCTACAAACAATTGTTGTAAATACAATATATCGATTCAAATAAATTAAAGTTAACTGTTGTTTACACGTGCTGTCTAATACAGTTATTAGAGTGAGAGTAAGTCAGCATTTCCCTGTTACATGTATTGTAATTAGTATAGCATATTTCAAAATGACACTCTGAACCATGAGATTGATCTGATATAAGTCTTATTGAAGATTTTATTTTACCACTTCTGCCTTAATATGTATTATTAATTGGAGAACATACACATTCAGTAAAGGTGTGTAAGTACCTGCAAAGAATCATAACAGAGTAATGACACTTGAGAATATTGGTATATTGTGAAGAGTTCTACGTGATATTTTATCAATTTTGCAGATCTTCTCTTTTATCGAATTGTTCACATTCTAATAACCGTGTCATTATACGTTATTTAGGTCGAAAGTATTAAGACGGTATTGAACAATTTGTGAAATCTCGTTTCATAATGACACATTTGCGTAGTCTTCTGAAAAATTACTTGACATCAAAGAAGCAAAATATATCCTTTCGTACGAAATGATAAAAATTGCTTCCCCACATTTCTTTTTCAATCGTATTATTGCTGAAATATATATTATTGATATAAATTTTATTTAATTCCTTCTCTATGGACAAAAAATAATTAACGCAAAATATCAACCCACATCCTTGTCGTTTAAGGTATATCCTTTAGGTCACATACGTATTTCAGTATAGGCCTTTCGAGATTGACATTATTCATAACTCCCGAAAGGATTACCAAAGAACAATGAACCTACATTTAAGGTCATCACAGTTTATTGACCGACGAACGTTATCTTTTATTATTATTATTTAAAAGTATTCATTCAATCTGTATATTCTTCGAGGTAATTAAATGTAAAATTACTTTCCTTTACAGTAAGTAATGTTTATGTAAAGAGAATACGATAATATGCACATATTTTTTTTCACCGCACAGTCGGTATTTATTTAGAATTACATTGATGAAACATTTTAGTAGCTACACATATATTTACTAAGTTTATTTTAAGCTAATGTGTCAAAACGTTTAAACTAAACGATGTACGCTTCATGTTTTATGCTGTGTTAATTTACAAAATTATTTGTTTTGTGAGATACATATGAATTTAATTACAACGTGCTTAAAACATTACACTATTTAATATTAAAAACAAATCATACGATTAGCATACAATTCTTCTAATCATTGTATTGTTTGAAACTTGCAGAAATGATAGATCCCGTACCAAATGAATGATTCATTCTAAGAATTATTTTATATATTTTAGTCTCTATAAAGTTTTTTTTAAATTCTGTTATCAGTTGGGTTTTTAACATGATTGTAAATATTTCATTCTGTTGCTTTGTAGATTTGAATTCCTCTTCAAGTTGCTAATTGATAATGCCTTAATTATTACGTTTTTAATCCATTTAGAAATGTTCTACCTTTAAATGAATTGAAAAATCTATAAGCGTCTTTATTTGTAGACAAGCTTTAATACTCAGAGGTTAAACCAATTGTGCCTGTTCTATAAGAAAATTGTCATTTGGTCATAAGTGTGTGTCGTATAGGTAATATCAAGAGGTTTGCTTCAAACCAAAATAGTTAGAATTGATGGAGGTTTCTGCTTTATACATACCCTTTATTGGATACTAAGTAAATATTTGACAACAGGATTAGTTTCAGACTTGATTAACTCTTCTTTATGCTTGTGTGATTCCAGTGAAAAAAATGAACAGGTTTTTTTTAAGTAGTCTCCTATTTTCGTATTGTCTGCGTGCAATGACTACATGATTTGTTTCATATCAAATTGTATCTTGCTCCGTAGAACATATACTTTATAGATCATATACTTTTATAATTTGGTCGTATATAATTCTTGTTCATACGAACAAATATTTCTTACAACAATGCTACTTATACCGTCTTTTTCGTGCGCAGTACATGCCACTTTATTATGAATTTTTACAGGGTGAAAGTAAGGTATATCACTTATTCATACGTATTCATACGTATGAAATAACCTATAAAATGAAATTCATTGACTAGTGTGATATACGAATTATAATAATTTGTATGAAAAAATACCTTCAACTTGAACTATGAGGGATCGATTGTGTGTGTTATTTGTTTATAGATAAGAACAATTCAAAACGAATAACATTTCATGATCTCCGTTAGAGATGTTTCTTCATTGTTTAATCCCATATTTATATAAATTAAATTAATTTCTACGTTTTAATCTTATGCTTAAGTCGTCTTATAATATACATCTATGCTTTAAAGATAAATCCAATTTATTATGTCATCTCACTTGATAATATTATTACACTTAATTTCTAATAACTTACGTAACAGCTGAGTATGAATGATTCAGGGAACTTAATCATACTGAAAGCTACAGAAAATATATAACCCCAACCTCCCCCCCCCTTGAGGAACCAAATAAAAATTGAGGTGAATAGTGTACGTGTTATAAGATTCTACTTTAATATATGGTGATTGGATTAGTTTAGGACCTCACTGATTTCTTTACTTCATTTAAATCTGCTTCAAGAAAACGGAAAATATTAATTTTATAAAAAGTCGCGCCATTTTCTAAGAATGACTGCTCGCAATAACATGTTATTGTGTTGAATTCACAGAGCTATCAGTGCATCATGTCCCAAACAGTCTACAGAAGTCTTTTAAATTCACGATAACAGTACAATCTCGGCAATGCAACTGCCTTTTGGAAGCAAACAGTTTTTATGTTGCTAAGAGGTGTTGTTCTAGATAGGGTCATTTCATTTATGAAATCCTTATTTTGGGATAATTGAATTCCGTTGTTTTAGAAAGGTTATTTATTTGAAAAAGCATCGACACGAAGAGGTAACAGATCATAAGTTTAACGCTGCAAGGGTTTACGATAATACAACAATATAACAATTATTGTGATTTCAAACTGAGGAGAACAAATGTCATTGCTTCTTCAATAATTCACTTACTTAGCATTTAAAATATATCAAACTGAAAGAAATGAAGATGTTTATTTGTTACAATTATTATAGCAAAATAATGATGTTTTTGTTCACAAAATTAACAATGCAGGCAGCCAAGCTTTTAATATTTAATCGACAGAAAGGCCATTAAATAAAGCAAAATTGTCTTCTCCTTGTTTTCCACCAATCCATCACCTTGCTGTGTAATGTGTTTCATGAATTGAGCTTATTCCGTTCACTCGATTAATGGATCGCTTGCTCATTAATGTCAATATTTTTAGAGTATAATTTTACCCACTGACAGCAATGATTCATTTAAAATCAATATTAAAATGCTTGATAATAGTCAATTAAGATAATATAATTAAAAACAACCTCGTAACAAATGAACATTTTCATAAGTTAAACATGTTCAAACATTTGTAAATTCCTGAAATGTTCTAAAGTTTTGCCACTCGATGATTATGAATGTATTTTTCCTACACATATGACTTATTATATTATAACCATTCAACTATTTTTAAACCAATACGATGTTTGATTTCAAAAGTAAAATGACATAAAGGTGAGAATAAAAACATGGCATAAAATAATAAGTTCTGACGTGAGTATTTATTGAAATTGAACAGATGTTTTGAAAAAAAATAATATCTATCGTCTTGCAGATTGATTGATGCACAAAGTGAAAGCTTGCCTACAACAGTTTACTGACACTCGCTTAAATACACAATTTATTTTCCACATTGTACTTTACTTCTAGCTGATATTTAAAACCTGTAAACCACAACTAATCAAGATTTAATTTTAAACATTACTTGTCAGTTCCCTTAAAGTACTTTTTGAACTAAAACATTATGGCAAACGTAGAATATTCATGTAGCACTATTTTTGGACACCATGTAAAAGCTTTCTGGTTTCGATATTGCGAAATTGTTTCCTATTAAATCTCCAATTTTACTTCAAAAATCACCAAGGGATAACTGCGGTCACAAAACGCAGTCTCCGACATCAAAAAGCCGTAGAGGAGTAACGGAAATGACCATGCAAATACGCTTTTAGTTTCATCTTTATTTGTAGTTATGTGTACACATGAATGTTGTTTACACTGTTACTAACGCATTGTCGTATGATAATATAAATACATACACAAGTTATTTCAAATCGTAACATACTTAAACAATTTCAATATTTATTATATTAAGGTTGTTCTAGGTTTGTTTTTTGACTCACATTTTTTATATGCAGGCTTCCTAACCTCTGATCCCCTTTCAAAATTCCATTTTCTTTAATCCACCCTTTGTTTTCTCGTTTACAGAATATGCATACTTTTATTTTAGGGCCATACGCCGCTTTTTATGGAATGGCAATAACGTGTCACAATGGATGCCCCATGATAATTGCCGTATAAACACGTCTCCGGATGTTCAAAATGTCATCATTTTCATATTGAAATGTTGAATTCTGCTTAAGCCGGTGCTATGTAGGGCTTAAACGGTAACTTGCAGTTTTCATTACCGTTAATGAACAGACTCAATTAAACCGAACCTGCATCGTTTTCAATTTTGTTGTCAGAGACGTTCAATAATAATTTAGTTTTCCTCTATTTTAAGCCTTAAAACTGCGAGAACTTGATTGAACCAGGATAACACAATGCTATATCATAAGGTCAAATTAAAAGTAATGTCAATAAAATGTTTTAAATTTCCATCCAGTTCTTGTCTGTTGGTCTCTTGTGTGACTTCATTTGACAAGACGCGTCAATTTTTGAAGATCCTATGAGTACAATAAAATATTATTACGTACTTATATGGCTTTACAAAAGTAGTTAAATGTTAAAACAGTCATTTTTAAAATACGGTGATCGTGTTTTAAGGTTTATAATTAAACAGTTTTAAGGTCTATAATTCAACAGAAATGCTTTTAGTTTTATTTCTCAAAAACTTTTTTATTTTTGGTGTCCTGTTACAAAAGGTTAGTAAAAGGTCGATTACGTGAACCGTTATTTAATATGTTACTTTTTTAACTTTTATTTCCTAGTTAAAGTTATTTAGTGATTTTTTTTGTAAAGAAGTCAAAGAAATATTTTTTTTACATGTTACATGCTACCTGATGACGAATAGTTTACATTCAGCTTTACTTGCTGCAGATGATCAGGATGTAACATGCTCTAGAACTATTTTTAAACTTACATTATCATATTTACACCTTCTAAATAAGTAAACAATTGTGTGCCTGTCATAATCTTTTCTTTTTAGCAAAGGAAAACCTTTGTTATTTCTTGCCAGATTATTTTCCAGTGATAACAATACCATTCCTCGTTGATAAATAACTTTGATTATCAACCACCTGTCATAACAGTGGTATGTTTCCTTGTTGCATTCTTGCTTTAATCCTAATCCAAGAATGTGTTAAGCTAGTGATGCGTAACTAATTGATGCTTGTTTCATTAGTAATTTTAGAGTATAGTCCCATTCTCTGTAGAATTATAACATATATTTCAGATCTAACACAGGAATTGATGACATTTTGTCTGCTTCAATCCACATAATTTCTAATTTTTATCTCAAACGTATTCCCATTCAGTTACTCTACATAATGAATCTGATGTAAGGACTTTTATAGACTATCATTCATCTGTATTGGAGGTAAAAGAACACATTAAGCAACACTTTTAAATTTTACTGGTCACAATTATACGATTGGAAAAAAAACATATTACATTCTTCATTTAACTTGCCTTACATATGTTATGTAAGGAAAATTAAATTATGCTATCATTATCATGATCAATTTGATAACTGTCTCACAAATACAGCTAAGATCAGTTTCCGACATTACAACTTTAATGGTATAGTTCCATAACTTCAGGCACAAACAAGTACCTTGGTAGAACTACCATACTTGTATAAGCTAAGTGAATAGCTTCTTTACATGACAGAAACCCAAATTCAAGTATAATACCGACCAGGTACATAATGTTCTAGCTTAGCGACCTTAAAAATATGGAGATAAAAAGAAACATCCACAGATATGTTTATGTGGCGGTTATCATGGAACCGTCAATGTGACATGTTAGTACCATTCCATCATTGCGGCGTATGGTATTACCTTTACTGAATGCGTGTGCCTTGAACGAGAAAACAATTGGAGGAACCCAATTAAACGTAATTTTGAAAGGGAATCAGAGGTTATGAAGCCTGCATATCACAACATAGTCTTAGGTCACACAGGTCCAACTGCACTTAAACCACTTTGCCAAAATGAATTTGACACATTATCAAGATTTTTTATTCGAAATATGATTGACGAAAATTTTTTTATAGGACTTCATTTGAAATTAGTTGTTTTTAAGTGCAATAACATTTTCCTCATTCTGTCTGTTTGCTCTTCATTTTTCTATTTTTGTTTGCATTTTTTTATATATTTTTTGAATTTGTTTGCATTCTTTGGAAATGATAATAATTAATGCGTCAAATGAAATGTTATTTTCAAACTCTGAAAGCTTGAACAAAAGATAATTACATGCTTTCCCCATGTTCTCCTATCTTAATTAATAGCTGAATTACAATAGTTATGATGTTTTAAAGATTTTACAGGAAAATACAAGTGAAAGTGTTCTGATATTGCCTTTTTTATATTCTAACTTTCAATATATTTCTTATTCGAAGAATCAGTTTAAATCCTAAATCAGGAACTACAGTTTACCTTTACAAGAATATTCTATTAGTTTGATCAAAAGCTACAAAATATTTGAGCATGTTTCATGTTGGGTGAGTGGTGAATCAAATTCACTTTGTGTGAAAAGTGAAAGTAACAATACGATACTAACAATTATTGTAATTATTCATCAATTATTATTTACCATTATCATTAAGGATTGTTGCTCTTTTGAGCTTTTTCTCTAAAAAATACCCCCCCAAAGAAAAAACAAGAGGTAAAGGCAACGTTCACAGGACGCAGCCCCCAACACACCCAAGTAGGGCACCCAGAAGACACCCAAGCCATACGCCATATCACAATGTTGAAAGTTAATATTTGCTTTTATCCTATACATAGAAAGTTATATAAGAATACGCAAGATGGATAGAGATTTCTATGATGTCATGAGACGTCTTATCTATAATTAAAATAAATGTTTCTTACACGATTCACTCGCGCTGTGCGCTGCTGTAATTAGTTTTTTTATTTTCTCTCTTCTGAGTGAAAATTCTTGCATATTGAATGAGGAAAATTATATTGAATCAAAACATTAAAATAACGACACAAGTGTTTATGTCTTTGTAATAAGATGTTTTCTCCAATTACCAACTTAGCCCTAAAATACATCCCCTGTAGACACATTATGCCAACTATTTTGAATATCTACCAAAGGGAAACAGGAAGTATCTTTAAAAAAAGGATGCTCGACCGCAGTAAAACTTCTTAACTTGCATACGTTAGGCTTTAGTTTTCCATGCAAAGCTTTATAGAAATGTTATCATAGCTTGAATAACAATAACATAATAATTATTTGCAGCGTAATTAATCGTAGACAATAGAACACATTAAGATTTATGTGTTTCTAAACAAACCTGTCGGGGCTCGGTAAGTGACATCAATTTCTAACACCAACATCTACGCAGTCGGTATTCAATTATTTTTATAATATGATTAATGTGCAAACATATACAAAAAATATAAACATTGTATAAATTGAACACATCAATGATCATATAATATGTTAGACACTTATGAACATCATAAACATAGGGTATCTGATAGGTTCTAATACTATTCTCGTTTTAAGAAAAAATTTAAAACCAAATCTTGTGTAAAATAAAGTCCGTAAGTTCTTACGTAAAATAAAGTGTTCATTAGAAAATGTCATGAGATCTGAATGCAATATAAAATGTTTTGTGGGAGAAATATATTTATTAAAAATAACCTGAATTTCTGAGCAATTTAACTAGAGCGTTAAAGAACAATCCTGTTTTTATTTTAGAACTATCCTCAACATTTTATTTTATAACGGCCCTTACATTTTAGTTTAGAATGGCCAATTAGATTCCCAGATGTAAATTTTACAGGAAGTTTTAGATTTCAGACCGGTCTTTTCTTGATGCATGAAACTGTGATTTGGCGGACACAAATACAAGCGGTCAGACTTTATAACACATTTGGAAATGTTCAATACCGTATTGTGACCATTATCATTAAGCTCGGGCTTATATCTTACACGTAACACTGTGTCTGTTTATGGTGATCATGTGTTCAAATTTTATCGTGCATGCAGAGGTTTTTTTTGTTGGACTTTACAGCATACGCGTCGGGATAAATTCCTTGCTGTGACCTTTGAGCTTAGAATCTTGATTTTGCACCTCTATATCTGACATTGGATATAACAGTGTTAAAATATAACCAATGTACATACAACTTATTCCTGAGAACATAAAATATTATTATTTTCTTATTTTGATAATTATATAATTAATCATTTTACTTATATATCTATGACGTCAGTTTCAAAAGAACAAACAAATGATGAAACATGTATAATTAAAATACTAAGCAATTTCATACAATATTTTGATTAACATTGTAATATCATTTAAACCAAATTCTTATTCATATTTATTATGCTCTCAGTCTATAGTAGCCCTTTCGTTTTACGACATTTATATGTAACAATTTACTATTATAATATTTGTTTCTGCTATATAACTTTGCAATTATATTATCCAACAAAGCATATTAAGGACAAGATTTTAAAACACGACAAAGTAGCATTCAAGCACAATCACAGTAAGTGCCTTGTATTGTCATAATTAAATTAACAATATATTCAATTAAGTTTTTCTAGCGAAATGGTCCATTAGGCAAGGTTTATAATATCATACAAAGTTATTATCATCACTAAAACAATAAACAACAAAATGATTATATACATGTAAGCTAGTGGTTTTCAAATGTGATGTTTTATTATAATATTATAATATCTAAATATACATTGCAGATAATACATTGTTCAAAAACATTTTTTAAGATATTATTATTCATCATATCTATATACATAATAAATCACTTAAAACTTTGAACGACATATTATGTAAATCAAAATGATTACACTTCTAGTGCTTTTTTAAAAATATTTACATACTTGTTTAAAATGGACCAATCCACTATAATCACTAACATGATTTTTTCTAGGAATCCAATGTGTTATTTTATTGCACATTAATGCTCTTCATTGTGAAGCATGATTATTTTCCAAGAAACATAACTTTCATTTCCATTTGGCTATCTGTAGTATCCTGGCGAAAGAATGGATTTGGATATGTATATACATAATAAATCACTTAAAACTTTGAACGACATATTATATAAATCACTATGATACACTTCTAGTGTTTTTTTAATATTTACATATTTGTTTAAATTGACCAATCCACTATAATCAGTAACATGATTTTTTCTAGGAATCCAATGTGTTATTCAATTGCACATTAATGCTCTCCATGGTGAAGCATGATTATTTTCCAAGAAACATAACTTTCATTTCCATTTGGCTATCTGTTGTATCCTGACGAAAGAATGGATTTGGATTTATATTGTTCTTATGAATTGTTGAATGGGATGATACTCCCGTTGTCCCAGTATGGCAGGATTGCTGTCCCCTACTCATAGGACTATCCGATTCTTTGCAGTTACACAGCTTTTTAAGGTTATTAAATTGTACATTGAATAGCAAAAATACATAGGGATTTGTCGCTGAATTGCAAGCAGCCATACCGCCCAAAAGTGCGTATAATTTCTTGGAAATGATACAATGATTACCATAACTCATTATCATTTCTACTATAAAGTATGGCATCGTGCAGACAATAAACGTCAGAATTATCACAAATGTCATCTTCAGCGTTTTAAGCTTGGCCCTAGGCAGGGATCTCGAATGTGTGCTTTGCAAACACAATTTTCCTGGCTTATGTTTGACGCTGTTCTGGTTAGCTTTTCTAGATATTTTCAAAAATATTCTCGTGTAGCAAACAACTAACATGATCAAAGGTACAAAGAACACAACGAAAAAATTCCATGTGACCCATATCTGTCTGTGCAGAAGTGGAAGATTGCGAAAAATGTTTTCACAGTATATCTTCCCATTTTCGCTGTTAGCTTTTGTATGAAATATACCCATCACCGGTAATGACATTATAAAGGCCAGTGCCCAACCCGCTCCAGCCATTTTCCATACCTGAAAATAGTCAGAATTTATGTTGATAAAGAATAACAGTTTGTTTGTGGTTGCTGTCATTATTTTCAAATTCATATTAGTAAATTTAATAAATTTATAAAGACAGACTGTTAAAGTGATATTATGCCAATCTTAAGGTATATAGGGAGTGAACATGTGAGAGTGAAAATAATTTTTCATTTTGCCATAATTCCTTTGGATTTAATAATTTACTTTCCATAAACAAAAAAGCGGCCTGATTCAAAAGGAATTTCTGTAAATATCAGAATTTACCTGTACCGTTCAATTTATATACAGAATGGGACAGTTTTTTTTATATTTAAGCCAGATTTGAAATTTTATCCTAAACATTTTCCAATATAAACAGTTGGTTTTACATCATTCAAGCAGTCATTATTTTTTAATATAAAGTCAATTAAGCTCAACTTGACCATGAAAATATGAGCATAATGTCACTTTAATGTTTTTTGCTAACATATTTCAGTACTTTTGTAACAGATATTGCCACATATATGATTTATAACTTTTCGATGTAATATTTTTGTACAAGATCACCCCTATAACAGATTTTGGTGGAATTCGTGTCATAGTCATACTCATACACAGAAATCAAGTTACAATTATATCAAAACTTTTAAGAAGAAATAATTGTGTTATTGGGTTTTTGCAAGATAGAACAGCATCGATTTACTTTTAATTTTGACATTATCATACATTAAGTAATAAGTGAAAAATGTAAATTTAAATGCAATAAAAAATATTGAGTTATTTTTCTTTAATTTGTTCGTGGCTCCTGTTATTGGTTGAATAAAATTGTATGAATAAAAGGTGTACTGTCGATTATTCCTGAAAGGGTTTACGTACATGTATTCACAACAATACTAAATACAATATATTCAAAGGAATGAATATTGTTCCACAAAATATCCCCGTGTCACACAGGAAAATACCGAAGCAAAGGTTTGAACAATGCTACAATAACTCTGATATAAACAATGGCAGAAATAAAATAAACACTGTCAAATGAGAAATGAAACAATGTATAACAAACGAACAACACTGACACTTCAAAGGCACATAAGGTTGTTTTGCAAGTAAGCTAGGAAGCATAATTACTTACTCCAGGTTTTGCCTAAAGGAACAATTTTATTATAAAGTATATGTGTAAAATTTTGTCTGAAATATCTTTGCATCAAGTATTTTGAAGCAACCTATTATACCTTGATAGATTGCTATCTTGAATATTCAAGTTTAAGATATAACGATACCTCGATATAATGCGATGAATACCGTTTTATCAGATTACACAGTGACGAAAGAAATATTTCGTAAACCTATCGTTTTAGCCTGATCAAAATATAAACTCATTTAAGTCATCGGTTCTAATTACGACTTATGCCGTTAAGCCGTACATATCTCATAACTCGTAATTCCTTCATTACGTTGCGGATACCTTCAACACTCGAACATATCAGACCAAATTAATGTTTTATTGTCGACCATATGACAGATTACTAACGATGCATTCAGCCCATTTTAGCGGCACTGGAATCTATCGATCTTTTACAAAATTAATAATAAATGAAACATTAATTGAATAAGATGACTATAATCTGTCCCATCAAATTTGAACATTACATTTTTTTATTTAATATAATAGTTGAATCATTTAAATTAATGTCATGTTAACCATGACGTCAATATCTCTAGGCATGTTTTTCATTTTTTCATAAAGTCAGTAATATGGTCAAAATGTTAAAATTATATTTTTTCCCGTTGACTTACGTTGTAACCTGACGTGACGTTCATTTTAAAATGGCGGCGCCAATATAGACGTCATTTAGGTTTCGTCTCACAATTAGCGTGAAATGTAATAGGTTATTATAAAAAAATGATTATTCTTATTTACCCACTGATCAATAGCTAAATGTTATCATTAAAATGAAAAATGAGAACAAAGTTGGTGTCAAAAAGGCAAAAACGAATGTTATATGTCATTAATGGAAGAAGTATTGTCCTGTTGTAGATTCATGTCATTAAGTGTGTTTAAAATTATTTTAATGTTATCAAAAGTTTTATTATTCATATATGAATTGAAGGTGTATTTTTTACAGTTAAGTTGCAAAATCTGGGTATACAAAAATTATTATAAATGTCAACAAGATAAATTTATCTCAACGCTTAAAATTATCTGTTTGAGGTTACATATGCCTAACCGCCCTCTGTCAATGCCGCAAATAGAATCATCCATAAAAAGCGCGAGGCATTTTTGTTACGTCATATATTTCGTAAATGTTGACAACTAAATTTGATGGGCCGTTCTTGAATTATGGATTTGGAACATGCTGAATTATGATGTGTTTCATTTACATATTTCATTTGCTAACCCAGATAACTCCACAAATTAAACAATGTTTTTATAATGAGACGGATTAACAGTTTGAAAAAATCTGGAGTATCATAAGTGTAGGAGTCATGTCATTCAGGAGTTTTGAAGTAAAAAAGTGGGATCTACGGAACTGGATAGAAACAAACTGGCAATGAAGGAATCTTCAGAATGCGAATTTGTCGTGACGTTTATAAAAATCTATTCCGAAACTGATAGGGATTCTATTCAGCTTAAAAGTAAGTGCAATTGCTAGATCTACGCCATGTGACTCGGTGTTTTTATTGCTTATTTTTTATTTTTAAAGTTTTCCATCATGCATTGCAACTAAACTGTTACATCTTGTAGATCCTGCTTTATAAGATAATCATGAAACGACCCCGAGAACCTCATGTATATTTTAGAAACATGACTTTCTCCCGTTCATCTTCAAATATACTTCGGCAATGGCTACGGAAAATAAACAACAGAGATTTACCAAAGAGAACTCGAAATTTGCTTTCACAAGAAAAGTAGACACTTTAGAGTAAAATCATGAAAAATCTCGAGGGTGACTTTTTTTTAGTTTACAAAAATAGTTAATTTTTTTATTTAACCTCGTTTTGTTAATTCACACAAGGCAAAAGTTCATTTTCATTTTTAATGGGACAGACTATAGTAGCTTATTTGATTAAATCATCAATTACTTATTATATATTTATAGAATAAATTTTAGACCTGTTAGTAACATATCACATGCTTAAAAAGAAAGAGTTATAGTCTAAGAATATCTGATATTATGGTCTAGCAGGTAATAACGCATCACATAAAACCTCTGCGTTATTCTCTACAAGGTCGGTGATAACTATTACATGCATTTTAATTGTTTAGTTAAGCATTTGTACTTACATACGCACGTTTCCGCTGAAATTGTTTAGTAAGAATTATTACATTTCGCTTCTATCTAATGTTTTATAATATTATCTCACTAAAAGATAATCCATACAAAAAAACCTTTGACATGCATTTCCCTGACTGGTTTAAACGTAAATTTCTGAAGCTTTAACCCTAGATTTTCAGAGAATATATTATCCACTATTCACCGTCCCTTACCCTAATCCCCCGCCCCTCCAAATATGCGTACATATAACTTTAACGTCTAGTCCAATAAAAAAATAAAATAAAATGCATCAATAAAAATAAAAATAATTTATTGATGTTATTTATTTATGTTGAGTATTTATGCTTATTTTGGAATATTAGGAATTTAGTATTCCTGTGTTTTCGATCAAGCTAAAGAAATGTCGCATGCGTTTTATGTTTGGGCAGATATTATAAGCAATAAACATCAGTGGTAATTTCAAATATATACTTTCTATACTTCCTCTATAATCCGCTTTAAAATAACTATATGAGTATATGTGAAATGTCAAATCAAGAAGGAATGTATAATTATATACCCGTATAATAAAAAAAATATTTTTATGATATTATATTGAACAATATCAGTGAGCAATAAGATCTAGCGCACTAAAAAATGAGAATGCTATTGTTTTAAGTTCTTTTTCTCTTTACATGTTTTTCCAAAGAAAAAAAAGAAAGCAAATGATGACGCGAATAGGACGTCTATGATTATGTCATTTATATTTTGCGACAATTATGGTGACATTTGACCAATTAGGCTGAGGATAAAATATAAAACGTAAATTATATAACCCAAAACAATTTCAAAGCAACTTTATGTATATTTAC
>NW_026852016.1:0-57813 GCF_026571515.1 Ruditapes philippinarum
TACAAATTGCGATATATATCTAAAAGTTTTGAGTCAATAGAAATCAACCTACCACTCCGCAAAAATTCTGTTATCAAAGTTTTCTTCGTTTCTGGTTTCCCATTTGCATTTACATCAAGACTAGATCGCCACTTTTCTGAAAATTTTGTTCGTTTATCTTTCGGAAAATAACAGCCATGCCATAATGCCTTCATCATATAGTCTACATTGATCATAATTTGTCCGATCCTCGTGTCCTGGTACGCCGGAGGTAACTGACACGTAGTACTCTGGTCAAAGTTTGCTTCAAGTGACAACGTCGGTGTCTGGTTAAGCACAAACAACCCCATAGTCAATTCTCGAACAATCTGGTGTAGTTCACGATAATCTAATGGCTGAACGTTGTCCTCTTCAGGAATGAGTATTACACATGTATTTGAATTTTGGGGATTTATATTGCTAATAAGCCCCATTGGTGGATCTGTGGGATATCTGAAATCCTCAGTAGATAACATCCAATGAGTTTGCATATATCCAAGCATTTCTTGGCAATCATATCGTTCAAATTTTTCGATAAAATTAAGAGCATTTCTGGCAATAGCTTGTGTCTGCACTTGCTCCTCTGTTTTCTCCGTCTCTGTTGCCTGGGCCGCCATGCTGATATATCTACACCACAGCTGCTTGACAACAACACTGTCTTGACTTACTTATGTTAAACCATTGGTCTAAAAATAAAATCAAACAATAAAGTTGTTTACATACTTAAAAGCACTAGACCTATATACTACAAAAATCTGCTATAGACATTGCATGGTTATAATAAAATGATATGAATTTAAAAAGAATTAAAAAAGAAAAGAAATTTAAATCACTGGCAAATTGTTGAATTCATCTTAATGACCATAATTACCCAGTGTGTTTATGATGTCTTCTATCAAAACATATTGTATATATATTTTATATATGAGCCGCGTCACGACAAAACCAACATAATGGGTTTGCGATCAGCATGGATCCAGACCAGCCTGCGCATCCGCGCAGTCTGATCAGGATTTACCAACTCTATTACAAGTAGAGAAACTGATAGCGAACAGCATGGATCCTGATCAGACTGGGCAGATGCGCAGGCTGGTCTGGATCCATGCTGGTCGCAAACACATTATGTTGGTTTTGTCATGACACGGCTCATACATATTTCCCTGTCATTTCAATAGGTAAAGCCCAGAAAAATGTTACCTGAATCAATCAGCATTCTCTATTTTTAACCCTGACAGACAGTGCGGTAACTGGAGTGCGGGTACCTTAATACCTGCATGCACTGTGCATATATTGGTATATCATTTAACTTGAATATAATCCAATCAAAAGGTCTCCAATCTAAGATAAAAATTCTATTTAAATGATCATAAAAATAGGAAGAAAATAGTCATTAGTAGTTAACATAGATGATATGCATGCATGTATATATATTTTGACTGAAAATAATATGCTTTGTCAGCTATGCTTTTTCTGTATATTTTAGTGTCCATTAAATATGGGAGCCCTTTTATAATATCACATTTCATATTCACAATTAAATTGTGTAAACCAAATAATTATCTCATGTAATTAACATGTATTTGCATCATGAAACTTAATAAAACATTTGGCAACAAATAAGGATGTTAAGTAAAGTATTGATTTACAGTTCATAGATATTAATTACACTAAATGATTGGCTCATTTTTGCTGGGGTTTACTTATTGTGACAGCAGAGAAAGGGAAAGCGACAGAAATATCATATTCAGATGCTTGTTCATTGGTTCCCTTTTCCTGGGTTTTCATATTGTGACAGCAGGGAACGTTTTTTTATGTTTGACTATGATACAAAAGAGAAAGAACTCCAAAACACTCGGCGATCTGAATTATACTCCCTCGTACAAATCAGATAGCCTCGTGTTTCTGTGCTCTTTCTATTACTTAATTACACTAAATGAGCATTATAAATATGGAAATATCATTTACTGTCAAAATTATGGCAACAAATCACAACTTTTAATGTTTATATTTGTTATAAATGATAAATATTAAGCAATGTTATTTGTTTTAAAGATCCTGTAATACATTTTTTATGGTTTTAAATTATAAATATGATGCTCAAATAAAGATTTATCAATATTGTAGGTCCAAAAAGCATTATTTATAAAGATATTACCGAATTTAATATTTCATGTAAATAAAGGGAGTTTATAAAAATTTATTTTCTATAAAATTTAAGTCCAATTTTACAATAAGAAATGAATGCATATATTTTAATGATTACATATTATATGCACACATATTTGCAGTACATACTTTGCATATTCTTTAATGTTTGAGTATTGTTTTATTTGCATAATTATGTCCATATATATAATTTCACTTAGTGTGGTTAACCACTCTGATCACAACATACAGGATTTTTAAATCAATCCTGTAAACTATTTTAATAAAAAATGATGAACTTTTCTCTTTTTTTTCCATTTATCAAAGAGAATTTAAGTTATATTCCGATATCTTTCAGCCATTCCATGGATCTCCTCAATCCACACTGCTCCTAAGCAAATGTTAGTGTTTGCCGGTCAGCATTAATTATTGAAATTAACGTGTCAAGAGCAGCAAATCTAATGGAATTTTAAATTTAATGCTAACTGAACAAGTGCTAACCTACTTAGTGGTAGAAATTTAATGGTTTGAATCTCTACATTACGAGAGAGTGATATGCTGATTTTACAGGATAGTATTATTAATTACAATTTAGTGTTGACTTATAATCATTAATGCATCAAAGATTTTGAACTAAACTCTATCATTATTAGATCAATGACAAAATATCATTTTAAGCACTTTTGTCTTTAAACATAAACCCAGTGTGCAGCCATTTGATGCAACTTAAAGAGCTATGTCTAAATCCGCAATAAGGGCTTGATACATTGTAGCTCAGTTGGTTAGATCACTGATTGTTGCTCCTGATGTCCTAGGTTTGATCCTGGGTAACACCCTTGGGATTTTTCAGACACATTTTCAGTGTTTCCCACCTACCTAGAGGTGTACTGGTAAGAAATCCAGGTAATCATCACATGTATCAGTGCTATATAAACTGGGCATGTAAAAGGACCAAGGGGCCTTAATTCAATAAGAGCTAGGGACTGGTTCCCGGATTCCCTTGTATCTCATAGCTGTCTCTGAAGTCTACAGTCATGTCTATGTCCCTGCGAGGGTTTAGATAGAAGATTGATAGTAGAATTATCAGTAGTAGGATCCAGAACCACTCGGATGATAACTGAACAGTTGTACTTAAAATTTAATCAAGCACTATTTTATTTGTTTATTGTTTACTTTTATTATCTTCATACTTTTCCAATATTTATTCTGTTATCTTTCAGAAATTTACTTAATACCGATCAGTTACATATTTAAAGCTTTCAAAACAAAGTGTCCCTGTACCACTGAAATTATCAATATCAACAAAAAAATAATTTATCAATTTTAAAAGCTAGATATGATTATTGTAATTTGATTAGTTTAACAATGTTTAACAAATATTATTTTAATGGTTTATTCTTAAATTCTAACTCTAGATTATAGGTCTTATCTTCATTTTTATGGAGACTCGCTGTTCTTGTAAGGAAAGGAAATATTTACATTTTAAGTTTTCATACCCCACCCACCGAGTTTACATTTTGGCGTCCTAAGTTACCAAAAACGAACTGCGTGATTTTTCAAAATTATACATGGAATGAATAATCTTTTAATAGCAAACAATTGTTACCAACCAATATTATCCGGAATTTGTCCGCTTTTTAAAATATATCGATACTTTATGTTATTGTAAAGACACATAAATTTTTGTTTGACAACCCGTATTGGCGAGCACCTGTTTGCCGTTCTCTCTAATTAGATCAATTTAATTGGTCAGCGGTGTGCGGAATGGAACGGGTTAAACCTGACGGTACAATATCCGTATTAGGATAAATTTTCAAGCTGCAGTTTCTTTTTCGGTTTTATTATTATTATTATTATTATTATTATTATTATTATTATTATTATTATTATTTTATGATTTAAACACATGCAAAATGTGTATACTGTTTCCTGCTAGAATTATTCAAGCTCCTATTTGTTAAATTTCGCTTCGTGCCCCCGCGGGGCGAACTTTTATTTATTAAACTTTATCCCGCGCCCCCGTTTTCGCTCTGCGCCCCGCAATTTTAACTTGTTATTTTTCGACTTTTCGCTTTGCGGGGTCGCGGGGCAAAATCACAAATTGCACATATAAGCCACCATGCATAGTTCTTGGACATAGCTGTCACTTTGCTTATAGCATTTTTTGCTTATAATGTCAATAAACCAAATGTATTTATTCAAAATATAGATAGGAAAATATATAAATGGAGATAGTTTCTAAATAGCGGATAAACCAATCATTTCACATTACATATATATTATATGAACCATAGTATCATAGTATAATATGTTCTTGTTCTATCACATTTTAACTAGGCCTTCAAGCTACAGTAACATGCCATAAGTATTGGTTAAAATGGCGGCCATATTGGATTTTCACCGTAAATGGTGATTTTAAAAATTGAAAAACAGCAACAACTAAATCAACTTTCTCCATAATTTTTTGACAATCCTTACCTTAATACTTTGTTAGATGTCCTTTTAATCTAATAACTAGTAAAATTCTTCTCGGAATGCTCTTATACAAACTCTGAATGTGCTCAGGTGAAATGCTGGTCCAAATGTCTTCAATATGATTGAAAAGATCACCCTCAGAAGTAATCGATGTAAGTCTATTTGTCAATTTTCTTTTTATAAACAACCAAATATTTTCAATGATATTCAAATCTGGTGACTGGGCAGGCCATGACATAGTTTTTATATGACTTTGAGCTATGAAATCACTGGTTGCCCGTGAAGTATGAACCGGAGCATTGTCCTGCTGAAATAAATAATTATCTCCTGGGAAATGTCTGACTAAAACTGGCCACAAGTTAGCATCAAGTATGCTGATGTATTTCTGTGAATCAATATTACCTTCAACACGTGTAACAGTTCCAACACCCTCCCAACATATACACCCCCATATCATAACAGAGAACTTTCTATTTTTAGTTGATGGAATGAGGTCCGGTCTGTATCCTTCACTCTGTTTTCTCCAGACATACACTCTATTATCACCACCTACAACAACCTGGCTCTCATCAGAGAATATAACATTCTTCCACTGTCTCTCAACAGTCCACCACCTCTTCTGTAAACACCATGACAACCTCTTTTTCCTATTTTTAACTGTTACCACCACTCTCTTCCTTAAAACCCTCCTTTTAAAGTTGTGTTTGTGTAAATGACGCTGGACTGTCCTCTTGGATTCTTGATTCACAGCATTTTCATTAAATTTGCATGTGATTTCACATAATGAGTTTCTCCTGTTATTTTTCACAAGTCTTTCTAAAACGCGATAACCCCTCCCAGTCAGTAATGCAGGTCTGCCACTTCTTGATTTATTTTCCACAGAACCAGATGATTCAAATTTTTTCAAAATATTAAATACCGTACTATAAGGTATATCCAATGTCTCACATATTTTACTAGGTCTAAATCCTTTTAAATGCAAATCAACAATAATATTCTTCTTATCTGGTGACAATTCTTGACCTTTCCTACCCATTACATTGTTTACACAAAGAATGCTACAACACAGTGATTGATGACATCATAAATGACATCACACCTAAAAGCATGGCTGTGCTATTAATATCTGTGGTATTTACGTCAACATTGATTGGCAGCATGTGATCAAAGGGAAACTAATCCTACAGACATGCTCAATTAAATCCAATATGGCCGCCATTTTAACCAATACTTATGGCATGTTACTGTACGTAGTTATATCTTTTACCAATAAACGTGACTACAGATTTCATATTTTATATACTTACTCATCTTAATATTATGTATTATACATGGTTCAAAAGTCAAACAATACATACTCGTATATACATCATATCATTCATTTTTTAATGAATGTGAAGACACAATTTAACTACATATAGTCTACTTATGAAGGTTCTAACAAATACTATTTCTAAGTACAAGGTCTAAATATTATTCCTTATATTTTTTTTATATTTTTTTATATCAATGGGTCAGTGTAAGTTAAGTTTATGTTTACGAGTGCTCAAGCACTTAGTACTCTAAAGAATCAGGATTTACTTCTGGAATTCATCTTCCTAAGACAGTTATTGTAAATTATTTGAATTTGTCCACCCCCTCCCCGTGTTTAAAGTCAAGTAAATTCAGCAATGTTTGCAGGTGATATGGAAACGTGTCTATTGCAAGTGTACCAGGCTCTACTTTGTGTTTTACGTACCTAAATAATTTGGCCGTATTAAACTTTGCCCCGCACCCCCGCATTATTAGCGTGTTTTCGCTCCGCGCCCCGCCATTTTAACTTGTTTTCCTTGTATTAGTCATTTAAGCTTTTTGGAGGATAGTGCAAGATACAGATACAGGAAGATGAATTCCAGAATTAGGAATATACAAGTCAAATGAACAACAACAAGCAGTTTAATTCAAACCATAGATTAAATTGTGTGAAGGAATATATAATATATGATATATATAGAACCTATATATGTTATCTAATTAGGATTACGTTAAATTTATATAACTTAAGTTTATTGAAATAATTGCCCTAAGATATTTAAATAATAACTAATATTTATTTTTGCAATCAGCATAAATAAAATGAGAAATAAATTCTCAAATTATAATGAAGCTTTTAAGGCTTCGAATGCATGAGTACCGGTAGCTCCCAAAATAGTGTGTGTGTGTGTTTGCGTTTGTTTACCCTCGCCACCTGAAAGAGACCATATGGGCGAGCATATACTTCATTTATAACCTAAATATAGGGGGATCTGATGTTTGTTTACTATATGTTATATCGGTACATGTGTTATGTGCATACCATATCCCCCATGACAGGGTCGTCTCTACGTACGACCTCTGCCATGGGAGGAAGATGGGATAATTCCATTCTAAGTTTATAGATTCTAAAATTAATTATTAAAAGGTTCTTATTTTAAAATGGCCAATACGTTTATAGAAGGTACCGTCTTTTATAACAGGTCACATATTAAGAATTTCAATATATATTTACATATAAAAATTACAGAATTCGCATACTTACATGCGATAAAGGCATGTTTTCTTTACCATTTTTTTCAATGTGGGCTCTCTGTGTGTATTAATTGGTTCACTCATTATATTATATATAATTAACACATACATTGGGATGCATATGACTAATTACAAGTTTGTAATTAGCAGAATTTGTTATAAATTTCGTAATTTCTACCGAACACCCGCTTTATAAGAATGATTTTGATTCGTTTTTAGATGATTGCCTCCTTTGTCATCATTGTTCTAAAATTCGTTGTTTACAAAATAAGGAGGTCAATCCGATTTTGTTAAAATTTCTTGACCTATATTGACAAGTTTGTCGCGCGGACTGAATAGAAATTTAGAAGGTGCTCGTTGCATTCCAATGTATACGTGTTTTTTATCAAAACACAAAATAAAGAAATGCACAAGCTTATATATAGAAATACGAGTGCAAAAATCACGTGACCAAATAAACAATTAAACATTGGATTAAAATAGAATGATTTAACCAATGAATGAAGCCGTAACAGATTAACTTAGGCATAAACGACAAAATGGCTGCGCCCATGAAATAACAATAATTGATTGCAGCGTAAGTAAAAACAAAAGGAATTTAATTTAAATACGCATTTAAGATGCAAACTACCATGAAAAAGGCAAAGCCTCAAAGTGAGCTCGATTTACTTTTTACCGTGAAATAGTATAAAATAATCGTTCATTTTTATTTTACATTTTCCGTTTTAAAATTGTCATTCGGTATTTTATACACTGCTTCCGTTTATTCTGGTTCCCTGTCCAATTATGGTTCCCATATAATTGCGCAGGACACCAGTCTATTCTTCCGTTTTAAGATAAGATAAGATAATCTTTATTTATAGTCACTTACATAAAAACATATAAACATTAGCTATATAAGCTATTTTCCGACATGACTGACTATCCTTTAACAATACGAACAAACCATCTGTATAAAAGAAAATATCTAAAAGTATTTAGAAGATCAATATACATTTACGAGTGACTCTGTAAAACAAATAAGATTTATAAGCACATATAAATATGGGTAAGATAGTATTAATTGATTAAAAGCAAATATACACTACAATGAAATATCACAGATAATAACATCATACAAAATTCCATTTTATGTACACAACCCTAAAATCAGAAATAGATTTTTTTTAATTTAAAAAATTTAAAATAAATTTAAAATAAAAATGATTCAATCTTATTTTAATATGGTTGACCTAAAATCCAGCATGGTGCTTGAGCATATATCAGTATCTGATATATACTCAATCATGAAAATATGGTTGTAACTAAAGCATGTACAAGCATCATAATAAAATTTGAAATGTATGTGTAACAGTTGCTGATCTGAGCTGGCCTAAACAAAGTCATGGTTTAGGTTAATATATTAATTAAAACCAACTTAAATTAAATTTATATTTTCAATGTTAAATTAGGTCCAAAGAGAAGTTGTCTCCAGTTTTCCAGCTACCCTGAGTGACTGCGTCGCACGGTATTTCCATCAAATTGTCCACCAACAGGCAATATCTTTACATGTGCATACTCGGAAAACACATTGCTAGCTAACTGCATTTCGATATTTTTACATAAATGTCTGTAATCTTCAAAAATTATGAAAAACTCACCTTGTTTGTGCTTAATATCTAAACTCTAGCTATTTGAGTTTTTTCAAAGAAGATTTTTTTAAGTTTTTGTTATACACATATAAGGAAAAGGAATGACCCCCCGGGCGGGGCCAATTTTGACCCCAGGGCATTTATTTGAACAAACTTGATAGACACTCACTAGAAGATGTTTCATGCTTAGTATCTAAACTCTAGCTATTTGGTTTGTTTTCAAAGAAGATTTTTTAAGTTTTTGCTATACACATATAAGGAAAATCAATGACCCCCGGGGCAGGGCCAATTTTGACCCCAGGGCTCTTATATGAACAAACTTGGTAGACATCCATTAGAACATGTTTCATGCTAAATATCTTAGCTCTAGCTCGTTGAGTTCTTTAAAAGAAGATTTTTTAAGTTTTTACTATATGCATATAGGAAAATCAATGACCCCCTGGGGCGGGGCCAATTTTGACCCAAGGGCTTTTATTTGAACAAACTTGGTAGACACTCACTAGAAGATGTTTCATGCTTAGTATCTAAACTCTACCTATTTGGTTTTTTTCAAAGAAGATTTTTTAAGTTTTTGCTATACACATATAAGGAAAATCAATGACCCCCGGGGCAGGGCCAATTTTGACCCCTAGGCTCTTATTTGAACAAACTTGGTAGACATCCATTAGAACATGTTTCATGCTTAATATCTTAGCTCTAGCCCTTTTGGTTCTTTAAAAGAAGATTTTTTAAGTTTTTACTATATGCATATAGGGAAAATCAATGACCCCCTGGGACAGGGCCAATTTTGACCCCAGGGCTTTTATTTGAACAAACTTGGTAGACACCCATTAGAAGATGTTTCATGCTAAATATCTTAGCTCTAGCTCTTTGGGTTCTTTAAAAGAAGATTTTTTAAAGTTTTTACTATACACATATAAGGAAAATCAATGACCCCCGGGGCGGGGCCAATTTTGACCCCAGGGCTCTTATTTGAACAAACTTGGTAGACATCCATTAGAACATGTTTCATGCTAAATATCTTAGCTCTAGCTCTTTGTGTTCTTTAAAAGAGAATTTTTTAAGTTTTTACTATATGCATATAGGGAAAATCAATGACCCCCTGGGGCGGGGCCAATTTTGACCCCAGGGCTTTTATTTGAACAAACTTGGTAGACACCCATTAGGGGATCTTTCATGCTAAATATCTTAGCTCTAGGTATTTGGGTTCTTTAAAAGAAGATTTTTTAAGTTTTTACTATATGCATATAGGGAAAATCAATGACCCCCTGGGGCGGGGCCAACTTTGACCCCAGGGCTTTTATTTGAACAAACTTGGTAGACACCCACTAGAAGATGTTTCATGCCAAATATCTAAGCTCTAGCTATTTGGGTTCTTTAGAAGAAGATATTTAAAGTTTTTTCTTTTGGTTGCCATGGCAACCAGAGTTCTGCATGGAATTAAATTCTTTGAACAATTTTCAAAGGTGACCACCAAAGGAACATTCCTGTGAAGTTTGGATGAAATTGGCTTAGTGGTTTATGAGGAGATGTCATTTAAAGTAAAAGTTTACGGACGACGGACGGACGGACGGACGGACGACGGACGGACGCCGGACGAAAAGTGATCACAAAAGCTCACCCTGTCACTTTGTGACAGGTGAGCTAAAAAGGTAAAAAAAATTAAAAAGAAAAAACTGTAAAAAGTTATTGTCCCCTTAATGGGATATGTGAAAAGCTGATCAGCAGCTGCCACACATTCAAACACTAACACACACTGACAAATGACTATACAAACATACACACAAGAAGCACATGAAAAACATATAAAAGATAATATAAAACAAAAATACAGGCCTTATACAGCATTTCTTTATGGTAGACAAAATACAGAAAAAACAAAAGAACCATATGCAGATTCACTTGATTCACATTGCAAAACTCAACAAAAACATAATACTTATGCACACATAGAACATTTGCATTTGAAGCCACTCCAGGTCTGGATAAGCCTCCGAAATTCACTGTAATCAGTGTCTGTTCTTAGTTCATTCGGGAGGCTATTCCAGACCTGGGTGGCCTCATAACGAAAGCTTTTTTTTTAACCATAAATCTCTGTGTTTACTCTAGGAACTTCAAGTGTGTTGGTATTTCTAAAAGAGTAATAAGATGAATTTACTGTAATAAGTTTTTGAACATATTTTGGTGATATATTTTGTAAACATTTAAAAACTTCAATAGCTAATTGTCTTAGTCTACTGATATGTAAAGTTGGCATATAAGCTTTACTTAAAAGAAATTCATATGATGAGCTGTAATCCTAAAAAAGTCTTCAATGATCTATGTTGTAACTTTTCAAGTTTTTTCAGTATTTTGTTTATTACAAAAATGCCAAACTAAAGGACAATAGTTAAAGTTTGAACGAACAAAGGATTTGTAAATTAACAATCTAGTATTTTGATTTAAGAATTTACTCAGTCTAGCAAGAATGTTGATTTGTTTTGCATCCTTTTTGCAAATGTTAGATGCATGTAAGTCAAAATTTAGTAAAGAGTTTATTTCAACACCAAGAAGTTTCACGCTTTTTTCACAGACAATTTCTGTACTATTAAGACAAAAAGAGGTTAATTTGCTAGTTGTTTGTTTTCCAATACAAATTGCCTGAAATTTGTCCGGATTGGCTTGCATTAGATTATTATCAAACCATTTGATCATAGATAAGCTTTCATTTTCCAGTATAGATTGTAAAGAGTCAATATTGGTATCACAGTCAGATAATGTGTTGTCATCAGCATAATTGTGCACAGTGGCTGATTTAATAAAGTAAAAGATGTCGTAAATAAAGATGTTAAAAATAAGAGGCCCTAGAAGGGATCCTTGGGGAACTCCCTTACTTATTGACACCCTTTGTTTTCTGTGCAAAAGTTCTGAAGCTGTGTCAGATAAGCCATAGGCCTCAAGTTTCAAAACAATCAATTCATGTGGGAGACAGTCAAATGCCTTTGACAGATCCATGAGTATTGCTGCTACATACTCATGTCTATCCAAGGCATTTTTCCAGTCTTCTATTAGCCGTAAGAGGGTAGTTTGACATCCAAATTTAGATCTAAAAGCTGCCAGAAAATTATGAAAAATGTTATCAAAGAATGAAACTAGTTGTTTATTTATTGATTGTTCAAAACTCTTCGAGAAAGTGTGCAGAATACTTACAGGCCTATAATTTTTCTTCTGAAATGGATCTTCTTTTTTATAAAATAATTCAACCAGAATACCTCGAATTTTTATCGTTATCTTGAATTTCGAAAAGTTGCGATGTGTCAGTTCAGTACTTCGGACGAAAGTTTTCAAAACCATCACTAACTAGCAGGTACTCGCGTTACCGTAAAGCTCGCTTTGCGAGAAGGCCCTTCGGGCCAGCTCCTCGAGCTCGCTATTACACAAGCAAGAAAAAAAGATATACGGATTCCATTTGCAAGCAGCTTAGTTTATTATGTCATAATTTTATTTTAAACTTCTAACAAAGTGCCATTATGGTCTGTCCTCTTATGACTCTACAATCATTCAGTAGAGAATGAAAATATGTATCAGTTGTTAGTATTTAATTTTTTTCATAGCATACTGTTCTTTTTGATCATTGGATTATTAGTCCAGCATATTTTCGTATATCTGTTATAAATATCAATTCACGTAGGTCGTTTTAAGTAAGAGTCAATTAAAACCTTGAAGTATAATCAACATCACTAATTTCGCGTCATCACTTATCTCACGGTAAGGACCAGTGTTAAAATTGGTCAGAATTGACATATTTTATTCAAACACCTTAACAACAAAGTTTTTGTGCAAAATAATTTAAATCTATAGATTTTTACGTAAGACTGAACAACATTTTACAAACTTCTGCAAAAAACAACAATAGTCCATTAAATTTGTGCATACGTCTGAAACAATCATCATTTTCTAAATGTTCTTGTTTGTTGAAAAAATAAATTTTGAGTTACAATGTAAAAATACTTTTAATATTTAAAATTATGCAAAATAACTTAAAGAAATTTTTACTGAAACATGAAATATCTGAAATAAAACACCATTACCGCGAGGTAAATGATGACATACTGTTTTCAAAATGGCCGACACACGGTTTACATCTGACAAATTAAAACTAATTTTGATTGAATATATTGTTGTTTCCTTGTGTCATATAGCAGAAAAAATGACTAAATGATACAGTTTATGACAGTTTTGTAGTGTAAGTTTATTGTTTGTGTTCTTTACTGTTTTAAAGTGTTAAGTACCGTGAGTTAAGAGGAGCACAGTATATGATAAAATATAGTCTTTTGACCTCTGCAGAATGCGAATGCGCGAAATGCATGAAAAAAAAATCGTAGTATAAAAAGGTTTATTAAGCCCATTGCTCGATCTTGATCGGCACTTTTTTTCAGAAATTCATACAGTTCAACAAATGACATTAAATTGTTATTTAAAGGAAAACACACACAAATTATCAGTCGAATTTGCCCAATGAACCATTTTCCAATGATTTCCTACGGATGCTTTAATCGCTGTTACTCCCGCATAGCCTCAGCCCATCTTCATATCTATAAACAGTTTTGGAAATCGTTTGATAGATACATTCAGGTATGATCAGTAGTTTTTAAATCAATGTTCATGATTGTAATTTCTTGTATAATCATATCAACCTTATACATTCATTTCCGATAATGTATACATGTAAGTATAGTACAGACTAGGCCCTTAGAAAGCAAAAGTACAGTGCAATCATGGTTAGAAAAAAAAGAAGTCTGTGACGCAGAGTGATAAACATTTTTATGATTACTAACGATTTCTAACGATTAGAAAAAGTAAAAGATTTTAAATATTCATGACTACTTTTAAGTACAAAGGCCTGATGTTTCATAGTCGATGCATAACTGGAAAGCCTGTAATACAGTGATATTGCCTACCTACATTTTCTAACATTTATTTGATTCCTTTGTGAGTTCTATTCTAAATTATGCATGTCCTGTATGTCAAAAATATTGAAAATGTTACGTAGATTAAAATCTCTGAAAATGTATATCTTTTTTTAAACTATATTCTACAAAGACTCTGTTCATGATACCTTATCAGGGCTCCCATTATTTCTCAGGTTAATGTTCGCCAAGATCTCATTAGACGCCGTACAATAATTTACTTTCACCTTACAATTAACACCCGTGTGAAAGTTATAATGAGGTAACATATATAAGACATACATTTAACCTATAAGGAATGTTTCAGATAAATTTTAGAAATGAAACATTAGAAGATGTAGAAAGAAAATAATAACTTGACTCCAATAAGTTACTTTGATTAAATTTCCTAAATATGAACTTCTCCATTTGCTTATACTTTCTTTTTTTTCAATAAAATGTATGAAATTGTAAGTACTTATTTGGTTTTATGATTAAACAGATAGGGGAGGAAGTTCTTCAAGACAGAATTCGAAACAGTTGACTACAGTATGATAAAAAATGTGACAAAAAACAGCCTTTTGCCATTAATGGAAGGAAGTCAAATACTTGTAACCACTTTGCGATGAAAATACTATAGGCATGAATAAAAAAAATCCACTTCCCCAAAACGTTGATACAAAGTCTGTTATTTAAATTCCTAGGCGAAATGGTTAAGGATTAAGTGCTAATGTGTCGTTCCACATTTTTTTCACTTTTCTTTATTACGTTATAGATACATCTTTAATCCTTTCCAGATGAAGGCATATGGCCGAAACGTATGCAATAAATAATTACTGAATGTTCATGTTTGTTTCGGCTCGTTCGTTAATTTTAATCGAATTGAAACATGACGTACAGCTTTTGATGTCACCACACTGAAAACAAATTAACTTAATTATAACATATATAGCATAATTGTTTAATAGTTTCTAATCCTGTGGGAGAGATCTTTTTTTAAAAAATGAATTGTTGAAAAACGTAGCTTAAAATTATGTCGAATTACATTCAACATCAAACACTTTTATTGACAGAAGTGGAGTTGTCAAATGAGTTAGCTAATTGTTTGCTAATTGAATAACTTTGCTGACATAATATTTATATCTTTTATGGACTTTTAGTATATCTATCTTTTTATCTTCTTGTGTCATATATTTTGTTAGTGATTTGACCCGGTTTTTCAAAGAAAAAGTCTGGTTACTTAATTAAGTAATACTGGCGGGTCGGTGTTAACAAATTATTCTGAAGGTTTATACAACTCCTCCTATATTTGAGAGGGATTGTAACAGAGTATTCAAAAATTATTGTCATCAAGAGCACTTGTCTATACTTTCTAGATTGTGCGATTTCATCTTCTTAAATGAAAATATAGCCTGGGTATTTCAACAATTCAGTAAAAAGATGAACACCCTTTTGTGCGTAATTTGATTATCGTCACCAAGTTCCTATGTCATATTGTCATTGTTTAAGAATAATGTCGATCATTTTAGAGAATTAATGACTCGGTGATATCGCTTTTTCACCGGTGAAACTACATAATAATGCATGATATCTCTTTCTGCAAGCTTTAACTGGACTACAGTGAGTAGGAGTTACTGGTCTGGTGCGTTTGTACGGGTTTCGTGATTGGATAGAAAATGGTAGAATATAACACAATTTATAAATCCTTACATTTATTGACCGATAGTGGAATACTTTTTTATGGGAAGCTGCTTCGATCAAACGCTTTTAACCTTACTTTTATAATACTATTGTCGTTTAGTACCCTGGTGAACTTAGTCGGAGTTCTGTAATTGAATAATCATAGTAAGGAACCCTTGGTGTTGCTTTTTGTTACAAAAATTTCCTATGCCTTGGTATTCTAAATATTTTTTTCTTTCGAATTTAATGACATTTCTATGTTTTCAACAACAGTTATTATCGTAGAAACAACATGACGTTGATTTCTGAACACGCCCTCAAGTTATCTACCAATCGGCTTTAAGCTTTCATTAATGTTTCATAAGAACTATTGTGAATATTTAACAAATTCAGTCTCCCATCCTTTAGCTGTAGGAGGATTTCATAAGAGTCTTTACCCCTGTCGTGAAAATGAAAGTGATAGCATATAATTCGAATTTTGGAGTTCTTATCTGCAAAGTTGTTAAGGTTTTACTTTATTCTGGAATCATTTTTGTTTTCGTTGCGATTAATAAATCATCGCAAGAAGTTAACTTACGACAGAAATACATTAAATGGGATGGTGGATTTCGGTGCACCAGCGTTTATAAAACATTTTACAATACACGTACCATGGAGTGTGCTTATATTTGTTATATGATGTCGGGGTGTGTCTCTTTCAACATTAACTATAATGAAACGTGTGAAATTAACACTACACCGTTAGACTTTCACAATAGTAACATAATAAAAGACTCTTTATGGAGTATTTTTGAAAAGGGACACTGTGGACTTGGAAGAAACACAACAACATCTTGCCTTTTATTGCTTTATGAAGAAGCATGGCATGGCGGTAGAGATATTTGTCTCAGCGGACATGGAGATTTAGTGAAGATTGCCAGCGAATCTGACAACCACGAGATATCAGTGATGTTGTCAGATATGTTCCCCGGAACATTAGTTCTGGTGTGGATTGGGTTAAATAAAGTGAGTTCAGAAGAATTCATTTGGCCAGATATGACACCACTGAGTTTTAATAAATTCGGTAATGGACAACCTGATACAGCTAGAAATTGTGTTCTTCTGACTGGTTCCAATCTTAACAGCTACTACTGGGTGACGAGGAGCTGCTCTGAAACATGGACATATATTTGTGAAAGGAGAAACAAATGAAAGAATTTCGTCAAGAAAATTATGTTTAAAGTTTTCGTATGTACCAGCTTCGATTAATCGAGATAATATGAAATTAAATTAAAACTCTCAATCAGCCTTCCTCGATAACTTTGGTATAAAAATATTAAGACTAATTCTGAATATATTCTGATGTTTGGGACAGCTGTATATTATATTAAAAGGAAACTACCTTAAAAAACACATGACTGCATGTTCTGTACTTGGTTGGACTTGCTCGGTATCTATAACAAGACTTGTACTAGAAAAGTGCTGGACACAAGCTTGGTTTCAAAAGCCGTAATTATAGAGTAATTTAAAACACATTATACCTCAGATATGAATTTATCAATCCTTCTTTAAAAAGGGGGAAAACGTGAGTTTTGTAATTGCTAAATAAAGACTTAAGAATATGCTTCGTGCTTATCATCTGAAGAATGTAGCAATTTATGTCAAATTCTTTGTCAACAAAGCAGTAAAATATAAACAAAACAGTACTTGGGTAATATGTAACCATTTTGAAACTATAACAAGACAAACACAAAAAGTACTTTTGAGAAATTAAAGCAATTCTGAGAAATGATGGACCTTTATAAACCAAAAGAGACAAGCCATCGAGTCATTTAAAAGCTTATTTCAAAAAAGTTGTATCCGATATTAAAAAGCTATCATTAAGTGAGATTCAAAAATGTATTTAAAAATATACAGTTTTAGTTTAAGTAATAGAATTTTAATAGCATGACATTCTTTTCATCTAATGACAAATAACCAAAACAAGATTTATAAATGCGGGGACAATGAGCTTTTAAAGATATAAGCAGCTGAAATTTTGTGTTAGTGTGTGTCGTTCCACCTCATTAATACTTTATCCGTCATACTATTTGTTATTGTCATTGTGTATAGTATTTTTTAGATTTTTTAACATGATTGTGTTTATACATTTTCAAGGTATATATACATTTGAAGCCAGAATACCTTGAATGAAAGAATATGCACTTAAATTTAATGGCCAAGGTTAATCGTAACCGTGAAGGTCAGTTTTATACCCATGAAAACTTTTGCCTGTATATTTTTAACTAAATGAAATATACAAATTAAATCACAGTCATATGTAGTATCCAAAAAATAATGTTTCGGCAATATTGACCTAAGACTCATTAATGTTCAGATGTTTTTTCCCCCGTTAGTTTCCATAATTAATACGATATTGTCGATACTAACAATCCGATGGGCTGGTGTTAAGACAGAATAGTAACCATACAGTTGCAGGTAATCTTAGACAAATCATTTTTGTAGATTTCATTTAAATGCAAAAAGTGTTGAGATGGATAATTATGTGTTTAAATTTAAGCGTTTTCAAAAATTTTGATGAACAAATTTAAATGTATATATTTTTTTCGTTTCATTAAACTTGATATGTAAATTCGTACAATGAATGATTCGCATGTTAAGTCACATAGTGCTCAAGTTCTGTAAAATATGATAAATGTATTACTCAAGAAAATGAAGAAAGAAGAAAAAAAATATTACGATGATTTGAACGTTCAACCTTTCATATGAAACTGAAAGTCTGTTACTTTGTGACTGATGCAAGCAAGTCTAGTCTTATGCTGATCATTTTAAGTTATACATACACGGTTGAACCATACATTAAAATTCTTACGATTTACTTCAGAATCCGAAAATTGCAAGTGAAAGGTCATTGAATATTCAAATGTCTCAGGTCAATATTGCAAAACAATAGCAGAAAATACTGTATATGCATGACATTCTGAAGTACGAGTATACAGTTAATTTAAGCACATTCTCTGTTGAGTGTATCATCTAGATATAACAGTTACGGTATTGACATTCTTGTTATGTCAGATGTACTTTTACGTTCTTTTTACTATTTCTTTATATGCACATGTTATATCTTTGCCTAAATATTGATGGATTTGTTCAAGAATGTAATAAAAGAAATCTGATATTTCTATCTGAAACCTTTCCATGTTTACTTTTGCTTTATCGCGACCTTTCAGGGTTAAAAAACAAAAACAAACATTGTCAAGGTCATACAATTGTACATACGGGTTACAACTGCCATTGAGACGTTTTATTATCTTCAGCCGAAAAGGCTGTTAACATCTGGCCATCATTCGTTGCGTCATACATTGTTGTCGACAGCTCAGCTCAAAAACTTTTAGACAGGAGGAAGAGTACAGTGCACAAGAATGGTAATTCTACTCTTCATTATCTGTGAGTTATTGCCCTTTGCTATTTTTCATTTTTAATTTTAGCATAGCTCAACAAGTATTTGAGGTATCAACTTGAAACTTCATAGGCGGATACAAGTAGACTTAAATTAGGAGTTAATGATTTTGAAAGTAGTTTCAAATTCCTTCAGCCAGTTAAAAAGATACATAGCGGACACAAAATTGCTACCAGACGAACGGATAGACAGACTGCCAGCATAACATTTTATTTGGGCGTATAAAAGTTTTGAAAAAATATGTGCACCTTGTTAGAGAGAATTTTTTAAGAAAGATAGACAATTTTGATATCAAATTTCATTTTAAACAAGCGTGAACAGTGTGTATAAATATCCAAAGATCTGCAAACCTTAAAGGTATATGAAGGCTCAGAAATAATTTCATTCTTTTCTTTTTATAAAGGGCATTTAGACTTTTAGCACTGTTTTCATAATGGATTTAGAGCCTGTTTGCTGCTTATAACATGACGAAAGTAACACTGAAAATGAAATAATTTGTCATAAAAGTAGCCACAAAGTGGTTATTTTGACTTACATACATATCACTCTAACTGTCCTTAATGAAAAAAATGTTTTAAAGCAGTAAAAGAAAGTTCAACTATGAGTACAACAATCAGTAACCTTTTGGAAACGGAAACATAACATCAACAATACAGGTTTCGATAATTAAAAATGATATGAATTTGAGTGCTCCATAGGACTTCTCCATAGGACTTCAACTTGTTGCAGGTTTAAGTATCGAATCAGAATGATACGTGTGTACATGTATACCGAAGTGTGAGAACTTGTAAAAGTCGAGAAGCCAAACACATTTTTGCACATTCCGTATTCACTGAAACAAAGTTCACACTTTGTTTGTTCCCGTGAGTGTAGATTATTCACTGACACATCTAATACTCAATGATTCATTACGAAAATTACAAAATATAAACACATCAATTAAGGACCTTGAAATAATCAACGTAACAAATAAGTTTATATTTTCATCTATTTCATATTTTAATGGTTCGTTTTTCTTAATTCAAGCTAAACGGAAACGAGAAAATAAGATATTTCAACAAGATGGCCGAGATGATCCTTTATCACTAGAGAGGATAAAAATGTTGCATTTGCTTGCAAGATAAAGATGTTTGGTGAAATTATATAGTAATATTCTTGGGTAAGGTATACTTAAAGATAATAAATGCCAAGTATAAGTAAAATTTAATACCAAAAACTATTCACATGTTTATCAGTTTTCAGCAAGCTATTTCATTTCGCTGAATTTATTTTCTATAGCAACTTAGAGAGATGATAATCTAAGATGCTGAAGACTAATTATATATATGAATTCAATAGAAGTCGATTAAAGGAATTGACAAGTTCTGCAGTTACAAATTCTGAAAGTGCCTGACATGGGAACGCCGTGGGCGCGGAGCAATAACATAGATCAACGTAGATGATTTATGTAATAAATGATAAATGTATTCTCTTAAAACTTGATAAAGAACGTTTGTGGTTAACTTACTTGCTTATTAAAATACATAAATTGTTACAAAAAGAGAAATCATTCACAGATATATCCATTGTGTATTGCTTTGATTTAGCGACCATAACAAGCAAATAAAACATTTATGCACGCCATATGACTACATTCAGTATGATGCTGCTCATTTTTAGGTCCATTTTTATTTAATGTTAGATCCAATTGTTTAAAAAAAAAACAGCCTTCCTTTTCAGCGAACTTAATAAAGGACCATGGACCACCTTTGCTGTTACGAGGGTCTGACTTGATGTCTTTCCCTCAACCATAATGACACAAGGGGACAGACAACATGAAATTAGGACACACTTGACAGATCAGGCAACGTTAAATGATTCAACACCCCTTTATGCATTACCTCCGAATCTACATACATAACATGCAGTTATTTAAAACACATTTATTTTGCAATTATAATCTATTTAAAAACGCCCAGTGATGTACAATTACAACCAAATCCGAATTTATGTCAACAGGTATTTATTTGTTTTGTTTTTTTTCGGATTCTACAATAAATAATGATACGTGTATAATTAATGTACTGTTTACATTATATCTATAAATTTACTTAATTAAGGTGTACTCTTATTTGATATATTGACATTGACTTTATAAACAACTCGATCCCAGCATAAAATTACCATTTGCTTACATGGTTAGTTTCTAAGCGTAGGTAAGACGTGCGCGTTTTGATAATTATCAAGCTGCAATTAAAATATAATTAATATATACATCGTATTAAACTATCCTCAGTCTTTTAACACAAATTAAAAAACAAACAAAATAAATTTGTAAATGAGACTTACTAGCAACATCAATGAAAGTAAACCTATGCATCATACTTAGGAGAAATAACAACATAAGTATAACAGTATTACTGGTGTGTAAAATTTTCTGTCCACAGAGAATGATAACATTACAAAAGCAGAGAGCTTTGTTCTTTTGTGATGAAACACATGTTGTTATCGTATAGATTGTTTGTATGACAGATCGTTCTAGCTTTGTCACATATTAATTTCAGATGAAAGTGTCTTTTTTAAAAATCTATTCGTAAGTGAAGAGGCGTGTGTGACGAGTGGCCCTTACCACACCTAATTTAGGGTCAAACTACTAAAACATTTAAATCATATGAAACCCATAGAATAAATCATGTAAGAAACATTACAGTTTGGTCAATTTGGTAGAAAAGAATATGTTGCTAAATAGATTTCATTAAGGTTGTAAACAGACAACAGTTATATGTGCCATCAATCAAAATTTTAAAGTGTACTTAAAAGTATACAATATTGTGAAGTAAACAACTGATTAAAACATATTTACACATTGCAAACAACACTTGCAATCCATGCAAAATACCAAATAGAGATAAGAATAAGCAAAAAAAAGGCCTCCCTGTGTTAGTAACGCAGTAGAAATAGTGTGATAAATACTGCAAATCAGCCTTTATCGAATATAACATGTAAATTATTACTTGAAACATAATTGTTTCACTTTTCTTGAAATCTTTGTATTTTTTCAAGTTTTAATATTCTTGAAATAGTTTGGCTCATCTGGAGGCATGCAGCTTTAAATAAATCGTCTTTAATCAAGGAACTATTTCATTGCAAGCACCCCTACATACCTCACTGTCTTCATTTACATAAATGATTAATTCTAAAAGCCCTCGGAAAATAAAAAAGAACACAAAATACACTGTATTGGAATCCATCTATAGAAGATAGTAAATAAGATAAAACAGTCGGCGTTGATAAGATTGTACGATTGTTTAAATACCTTTGCCAATATTGCAACCCAAAGTTGCCGACCTTTATAAAAAGATACAACTCTTTACTGTCAACTATCTACGGCAATTTTACATAGTTTGCTGCACATCTACTGCAAATACCGTTCGAAATGATCCGACCATCTTTGTACTTCGCCGTTTTCGGTTTCATCATGTTAATTTTACATGCAGTCGCAGAGGATCCTTGTTCAATATCGACGCAACAATTTCTGGACAGAATGTTACAAACTGAGCAACAGTTAGAGGAAGTGAGACTAAACAGTGAGGCTGCATTACAGGACTTGGCGGCATATTTAGAAAGTTTTAATTCTCAGACAGGTGAGTTATATTTTCATTCAATACTTTCGTTTCGACTGTCAAAGCACCGAAGTATTATTAATAATAATAATTAATTAATTAATTAATTAATTAATTTATTAATTTATTTATTTATTTATTTATTTTTTATTTATTTATTTATTTATTTATTTCAGGGATAGGGACAATTGAAAAGTCTCCCTGTTTAAATTTCAATGAGCATGCAATTGTTGTATAGATGAAGACTTGTTGTTGTCGTATTTGTTCGTTACTACATACACTCCGGTACTTAAAATTACACCCGATCTTATTCTTAAATTATTTATACTGTTAAATCCTTATTATTTTCACTGAGACTTTTTATTCATGTCGACTGCATGGCTCTATTATGACATTAAATTTATTTTTTGGAGATTTACTTTAATAAGCACCAAGTGCATCTGTAGAAATCCGTTGCGTGTATTATGACAGAATATGTTGTTAAAATATTTGTATAATGTCTGATTGAATAATGTATGCAATAAGATATGTTTAAACTAATTAATTTTTTATAAATCGTATACTCATTGTTGTTGGTGCAAATTACGTTCGGTGGGGGAGAACTATCTTTCCATCAGACAATGAAATTGCATATACGGGTAAGCTTTATTTGTTTCTGAAATGAAACTTCATATGTGTATGAATGATATTACTTCTCATACAAAAGAACATCATTTAAATCAGAGTGAGCTTAACACATTTTATGACAAGTTGCACGTACATACAGACATTTCTCGTATTAACACATTCTTTCGAGGGAGTGAATTTCAAATGGCGGAAAAACAAAAGCTCTTTCGAGCTATATCTTTACTTATCATGAACAAAAATGTACTGTTTTAAACAGACGGGATTGAAGAATGTTTTAGTCTGGGTCATTTATTCAAATATCTGCTATGAGTAAATACTCATCAGAACAGAAACTTTCAAAGTTTAATGTTTATAACCTACTAGTAAATATGCTAGAACTTAATTCTATAAATAAAACAATAGCATTTGTGTACGTATGCCACCATAAACCAAAATTGACTGTCGATGTAAGGTATTCTTCTGCGCATCGGTTGAATGTTTCACTATCTCACTTTCTACCGGGGGGTGTAATCAATGAGTTGCGAGTCAGGTCTGTATGGCTACAATACAGCATGGCATATTTAGATTACTATCATTTAAGTCTTGTCTGTTTTCATAACTTCGGATACAGAATATGTTCCTCTTGGATATAAGTCATTATGCCAAACACTTGCTTACAAAATCAACTTATCAACATAAACATTGTTATAAAAATATGATAAAAAAACATTATAATTGCGCACAATAATTCAATTAATTTCTAAACAACATCCTATTTAAAGCCGTATCCTTATTTTGTCTGCTTAAATATTTAAGTGAAAAACATTTTGACATTTTTTAGGTCAGGCTGCGGGCGGCATGGACGTCTCCCGACGCAGCAATTAATTTCATGTGCTTGACATATGAGCCACAGTGGGGATTATACGAAGAAGGCGCCAATTCTCGGACTCAGGTTTCTTAAATAATTAATACAATAATATTTTTTGAGCATAAGAACATTGTCGGTGTCTGATAAATTGTTAATATTAAGTTTGAATAAACTGAAATAAACTTTTTGTTTTGGAAAAAAACACGCCATGTATAGGAGATAAAAATATATATATGACTCTGTAATTTGTCATTAGTCCATTGTAAAGTTTCAAAACTAAGTAACACAAGTGTATTTTATTTGAAGGATATAACATAATTGATGTTGCATGTATTAAGGGTTTGTATCAAACCAAATTTCATTTGTGCATAAACAAACAAACACAAACCCTCGTACCCCGAATTCCCAAATGTATTTTATAATCAGATATCTCAAACAATTATACCACACATTTACAGGTTTTTTGGAGCTGAATATGAGATTTGAGATTTTCATCCTGATAAAGGAAGTGAATATTTCAATAAGGATCTGAATGACCATGATGTTGTGTGTTCAGTGTGCCAAACTCCGCGTTCCTCTGTATTAATGATCCCAGGTAGACAGGAATGCTTCCCAGGCTGGACGAAGGAGTACAGGTTTGTTTGATAACGTGATTTATATGGCTTTATCATACATCTTTTAATAAGTATCTAGAATTAACATATTTATCGAGATATTTAATACAAATTTATGTTCATTTATTTTATTATCATTTACATGTTATATCACTATTTAATGTATATTTTATATAGCGGGTACCTTGTGGCAGGGGCCATACCTCCGCCACAGAGTTTATATGCCTGGATGGTGAAGCAGAAAATATATTACAAGGACTAGGAAATACAGATGGGAAAGTTATGTACTCGGTGGATGCTATGTGTGGCACTTTAAGATGCCCTCCATATATCCAAGGTCGCGAGCTGACTTGCGTTGTTTGTAGCAAATAAACACCATCAAGCGAATTGATATAGACTACAATTCTATATTTCACTTGCATTTTATTTTAGTCATATCAAGTTGTACTGAAAACACTTTCCATAAATGCAATTAAATTAGTTTTTCCTTGCTTATATCTTAACAACCATTCAGGTGGAATGATCTTGATATTTCAAAACATGTTGAACAACCTTCCATGAAATGTGTTAATTCGTATTGTTAATGAGAATGGGCAGACATTGTAAAATAAAGTAAGTCTATATATAATATCGTTTTTGTTTGTTATTTCAATAATAATGAGTATTTAGTTAAATTATCCAATGTGACATCAATTAAAAATAATATACATATATGTACTATCATGACAGCGTTTATAGTTTATTTCTGTCTTATCTATTTACATATACATAATAACAATATTGAAATAGATACAGTAAAAACAATAGTTCAGTATACATGTATGTGCTTTACTGGTTGAGAAAGACCTGCCCCTCCGTGCATTATTTAAGCCAAGAACGGGCAACAAAGTAGAACCATCGACTAAATTGTATTGTGTTTACATCAGTACTCGATTAATCATTCTTGTCAGTTCAAAATGACGTCATTTTGTCGCTTAGTATTTTATGGAAGACTTGAAAGTCGAATGTCTAAAATACCGGTTAGATAAGCGCAATGGTCTCAATAGATAACTAAGATTTTTTCTTCAAATTTCTTTAAATGCATAAACCCCATGTAAATATCTCTCGCCGATCGACGTTACTGGAAAACAGCAGAATAAATCTGTGATTTAAGGACGAATAATTTGGTGTAAAGATCTAACTATTGACCATGTTGTATGGCGCCTAAAGCTATAAACGTGGAAACAACAAAAAAATCATTTCATATCAAATATACAAAGAAAAAATATTTAAGTGGTGTAACTTGTTCAAACAACAATAATGTAAAGATCTATTATATTGCATTTTTATCAGTCATATGAACTTATCTAGAAAGTCGTTATATTTCGTAATCAAGCACAATTTTTCATGGTATGCCCCAACAGGACTAAGTTAGTAATGCATTTTGCATATACATTGTAGTAAAGAGAAAGATACTATGTCTCGGTCAGAAGTTTGATATTTTGACGTTGCGCCGAAAAGTTGTGAAAACACCTGTTGCAAATGTGGTAAACGTACTATTACCGTGTCTATCGAATTTTGTAAATACATGTGTAGTTCAAATGAGAGTGACATCCAGTAAAACGAATTACACATAATGCTAGTCAGCCAGATCCCTACGATACATTATAGTCTTTATATAAATCAGACTTAAAAGGCATAATTATTTCAGTTAAATAAAATTTATATTCACAGATTTTCTAAAAATGGAACAAAATAATTGTTAAATGAAATCAAAAATTTGGAGTACCTTTTATCAGCATGAGATTTTACAACCACGTTCGTGCATTGTATAAAAAAGTGGAGATGAAACTAATTGAAAGAAATATCAATTGTTATCTTTCGCTCAAACTGTCAATGTAAAATATAGAAAACTAGAGACCGCTAAAAACGGCAAAATGTTGCAGGCTCGGATTCATTTAGACAGTTCCTGGACGGAACAGGAAAATACAAATTACCGTCCAAGGACCCTAGCACCGGTTTTGAAGCAGAATTCAAACTTTAAACATGGAAATTGTGAAAATTAGAATTTAGAAACATCCGCAGATGTGTTAATAAGTAAAATCATCTTGATTAAATAATTTTCTAAGATACCATTCTAGGAGCATATATAGCAAATCAATTGGCTATGGCCATCTTCATACATTGTGTTCAAGTTTTTCTTTTTTTATATGATTATTGATATCTTATTAAAAAGAATCTTGATATCTTATCAAGAATGACCTCATCAAAGTACCAAATGCTAACTACTGCTAAGCATATTTTATATAGCATATTTCTGTCGTCTTTGTCGTGTTTTGTCCGGTAGATGGTCGGAATTCAGTATAACAAAATAACAACTCCTCTAAGCAATTTAATCTTCATACTTTATTTTCATAATTGTCATTGGTAACGTCTTATACACATTACATTTATCTATACGCTGTTATCAATAAATGTTTCATCCCACAAGTTTCAAATTTTATGACTGAAATGAAATATAAAACACTGATGTATAATTATTAAGATAATGATAGATAGAATTATAACAGACGTTTCCTTACAATATACAGATGCACAATAAAATTTCTTACGTTCATGACGTACGTGCTATCATATGTCCCATTGTTAAACATTAACCAATTTTGTTTATTTATCTAGCAAATAATTAACTAATATCATGACTATCACATACGTATACAACATAACCTGAATATTAATTACTGTTTAAATAACAAAGTTCTTTCATAACTTCTTGTTTAATAATTTAATTTAATTTAATTCCATTATATCCATTGGTTGTGTCATATACATATTACATTGAGCTATATGTTGAGTAACCAATAAATGTTTCATCTCAAAAGTTGTCGGTGTCAGAACTGAAATGAAATATAAAAGCTCGATGTAAAGCAACGATATAATGTATTAATTTACACAAAGCAAAATGGGATACAGGCCACAATCAATGTACAAACAAATTAGTATAGCTGAAAGACGAAAACTGTAATGTTCTTTGAATATCTTATATACTATTTAAGTTGGTCCATGCGATTCACAAATGTGAATGTAATAAGAGAAAAGACACAAGTGTGTTCTAGTCAGTTTTATTATCTGGACTGATGCATTGGCGGGAAATCTCCCAAGATATAACATTCTACAGGCACAACGTGGTCAGTGGAAATTTACAGAAATGAGTATTAAGGTTAAAGGTCATATGAATATAAAATAACTCAATATCATTACATTTCCCTCTTTTTAAATACATAGCTGAAAGGTATCTACTTGTTAATAAATCATAAAGGAATATGGTTCAATTTAAAAATAACGTTAGAATAACCCATGTTTAAATATCAATTAAATAATTAATCAGTTTATATAAACAAATATATGTTTATCAAACAAAGTATGTGTTTATTCCAGTTTATATATTTTTTTCTTTATGGTTTAATTTTTTGTTTGTGATGTTTTCTTATTAGTAAACACTCAGTATATATTTTTTTTAATTGTTCACCATGTTCTCATTATAATATCGTTTGTTCAATTTCACTTCCCTGCCTGATCGTGTGTGATAATAGTGGTCAATTGGGCTGGGCTTATTGGAGGTCAATGAGTGGTCAGCATCATGTGATTCTGAAATTTTTCCATTAATTGAGGGAGTGATAGGGTTATTAGCCAAAATGTTGGGGGAAAATTCCTGAATTTCTGGGAAAGTTTCTTCAGTTTTATTAAGCATTCGCCTATTTCTGCGGTAAATGCCACCTGCATGAGTTATTACAGAGTAGGATCGGTCATTGTGAATTTTTATCACTTTTGCTGGTTCCCATGTTTTGTTGACCTTGATGCGGACATACTCATAAAGTGTAAGAAGGGGTAGTTGCTTTGATGTTTTATCATAGCAACTTTTTTGTTTCTGCTTTATTTTCTGCATCTTTTCGCGTACCTGTTTACAATTTACTGTTTTGGGTTGTAACTGAGAATTTGTGGTAGGTAGAATAGATTTAGTTCTTCTACCCATTAGTAATTGATTTGGGGAGAAGCCACATTCAAGAGGGGTGTTTCTGTACTCAAGTATCGCGAGATAAGGATCTCGGTTACTCTCTTGAGCTTTCCTGAATATCCGTTTAATAATCGACACTGTTTTTCCGGCCAATCCATTACTGTTTGGGTGGAGTGGGCTGGATGTTATGTGGGAAAACCCCCAATCTTTTGCAAAATCTGAAAATATTTCAGAAGAGAATTGTGGCCCATTATCAGTGACAAGTTTGTCACAAATGCCATACCTTGATAAGTGAACTTTTAGCTTTCTAATTATAGTAATGCTTTGCGGGTTAGGTAGAGCATCTACCTCAAAGTATCTACTATAGTAGTCTACAGTCAGCAAGTAGTCCTTACTGTCAAAGGAGAAGAGATCAGCGGCAATGTTTTGCCAAGGTCGGTCCGGCACGTCGTGGGGAGTTAATGGTTCTTTTGCGTTGGAATACCTGTACTTTTGACATAAAGCACATTTTAAAACATGATTGGTGATTTCTTTTATCATACCAGGCCAAAACATTACGTCTTTAGCCCTTTGTAAACATTTTTCTACACCCATGTGACCTTGGTGCACTGATTCAATCACCTGTTTTCTTGCAGAGACAGGTATGACGATTCTCTGCCCTCTGAATATAAGGTCATTTACAGACGACAATTCGTCCCTGTGGTTCCAGAACTCAATTATTTCTTGTTTACAGTCTGCACGTGAAACTGGCCATCCGTCAATAATAGTTCTCTTCAGAATCTGCATGCTCGTGTCATTTTGAGTTTCATGCCTGATTGATTCCAGTCTGTTATCGGTTATGTGTAACCCTTTCAACACTGTATGTACATGTAAGTCGAGACCCTCTAATTGTAATGTCTCTGGAAGCGGTTGTCTAGAAAGTAAGTCATTGATTGGTACTTGTTTTCCAGGAACGTGGCGTACGTCAAGGTCATATTTTGATAACTGTAACCGCATTCTTTGAAGTCTCGGTGGACATGCAGACAAACTTTTCAACATGATTGAGCTAATAGGTTTGTTGTCTGAGTGTACAATTACATGTCTACCGTATACATACTGATGGAAGCGCGTGCAACCAAACAGTATTGCTAACATCTCTCTTTCTATGTTAGCATAATTAGATTCAGTCTCTGTCAATGTCCTAGAAGCGAAGGCAACTGGGCGGCCATTTTGGATGATGGCTGAGCCGAGTCCACGCATCGAAGAGTCAGATTCAAGAGTTACACTCTGTTTCGGGTCAAAGTATGCAAGAACAGGGGTACTTGTGATTATGTTTTTCATTTTCGTAAATGCTTCTGTCTGGGAAAAATCCCAAACAAATTCTACATCTTTCTTTAGTAGGGATCTCATGGGGCTTGTGACCTCTGCTAGGTTAGGAGAGAATTTTTGCAGATAATTTGCCATACCAAGAACATTTTCAAGTTGCTGTCTATTTTCTGGTATTTTGAGGTTCACAATTGCCTCTATTTTACTAGGATCTGGCTTTAACCCTGTTGATGATATAAGGTGACCAAAGAATGGGACTTCATTTACCCCGATGATACATTTGTCCGGATTGAACTTTACTCCCTTGGAATGTGCTCTTTCAAGGGCGTTACGCAAGTTTGCGTCATGTTCTTCACGTGTCTTCCCATATATCAAAATGTCATCTACTATGGCTGTTAGACCCTGCAATCCTTCAAAAATTTCATCTACTTTCTGCATGAATATGTCACTCGATGCAGATATGCCATATGGGAGTCTTAACCAACGGTATCTGCCGAATACCGTGCTGAAGGTTGTTAATAATGAAGACTGTTCATCAAGTTTGATGCATCAACATATGTTGTATACGTATGTGATAGTAAATTTCTTACGTTCATGACGTACGTGCTATCATATGTCCCATTGTTAAACATTAACCAATTTTGTTTATTTATCTAGCAAATAATGAATTAATATCATGACTATCACATACGTATACAACATAACCTGAATATTAATTACTGTTTAAATAACAAAGTTCTTTCATAACTTCTTGTTTAATAATTTAATTTAATTTAATTCCATTATATCCATTGGTTGTGTCATATACATATTACATTGAGCTATATGTTGAGTACCAATAAATGTTTCATCTCAAAAGTTGTCGGTGTCAGAACTGAAATGAAATATAAAAGCTCGATGTAAAGCAACGATATAATGTATTAATTTACACATAGCAAAATGGGATACAGGCCACAATTAATGTACAAACAAATTAGTATAGCTGAAAGACGAAAACCTTTATTATGATCAATAGATTGTACAGTGTTTCTACATCCGCCAACACAGGCCAGTGATTTTATAATCCAACTGTAAACGGAAAACGCACCATTTTCAGGCTGCTTTAAATATGTATTTCTATTATAATTTCTTGTTTCGATAATAATTTTGTTTCAGCATATTATCAATATAAACAAACCGTTTATTTAGTATACTAAATGTTCGTCTTTACAGATTCTCGATATCTAGGTACAGTTATACAAGTTCCTGAATAATAATTAACTATTACCAGAGATTATTATTGCAAAAGAATCAAGAACAAAGTTCATACCATCATTTTGTTAATCTTGACAGCACATAAAGTCTCTGGAGCAAGCATTGTTACAGTTGGAACAGGAGACTGAACCTGCACCACCTGGACAACCGGCTCCCTCGCTGTAACAGCTCTATGATGCATCTGAAATAAAAATTAGGTGTTGTTTGTTTGTTGTTGTTTTTTTTTTTTTTTTTTTTTTTTTTTTGGGGGGGGGGGGGGGGGGGGGGGGGGGGGGGGGGTAGGGGGTATAGATGAGCGATGAGCGATAGGCTATTTATATGAATGTGTTTGTAAATGATTTAAACACGGTCTATAAGTGAGGTTGTGGTAAGTTTGCGGGAAAATAAAACAACCCACCGTTTTTTTGTATAAATTGTTGTTTAACGAATAATGATAAAAACAGATTTTGTCTAAATTGCACTGAATTGCTTTTAAACGTTTAGGTACTTGAATTTTAACCAATCCATTGATATACTAGCTAACATAACACCTGCTATATCAAATACAAGATAATCACTTTTTACGAGGGTATCAATATTATCGAGATATTATACAACAAGTTTACGGTCAGAAATTATCTATAATGCATCTTAACACATATATACAAAACCAGATATAAAAATGGAAACAAATCTAATGTGGTAAATACAATGTGTAGTTCATCCCTTACAAGTTATGAAGATCGTGAAGAATTAATCTGTAAATGTGACTTACCGGCAACTGCAATAGAAGCTAGCATAAGAATCCCAACCAACCAAAAGGAGCACCAACATAAGTTTCCCGTTCATTTTTCTGTCTTTGAAGTTCTGTCCACAAACAATAGCTTTAACAGACGATGAATTTCCAACGCTTGACTGAAAGTATTTGTAAGGCTAACGTTCTTTTGATGAATCTATCTTGTGGATTTTTAAAAAGATAAGAATATACTTCTATTGTTAATAAGCTGTATATTATTTTCCGTTCAAAGGCATTTATATGCAACGGCTGGAATGAGGCCCTAACCGTTCAAATATGTATATGTGTGGCTTGTTTATTACGAATATTCTTTATACACATTTTCTGGGGCAAATTTAGCCTTAGCTACGGAACAAAGTTTCTTTTTCTGTAGAAAAAGCACTTATTGTATTTTGTACCAAATCACTGTACAAATTACCAAAGCAAATAAGAAGCAAATCGTGGTTCAGCTATATGATCATTGAGTATATTTTAAAACTGTAACTGGACACAAACAATACATAGGTTTAAAAAAAAATATAACCTAACATGTCATAAAATATGAAAACAAATGAGGAGAAAGATCAACATAACATGGTGTCGTTTATAAAAGAAACACTCTTATATAACATTTAACATTTAAATTTGTGTGTGTTGGATCCTCCCCACACTTAATCACTGTGGTTTTGTTTTATTTGTAGATGGGTCATAGAAAACGTTGCACTTCTCATTGTCACACATGATCTGACTAAATCAAAGTTAGCTTCCGTTTTTAAGTACATACTCACCAGTACCCGCTTCGTTACATTTATTTATATTTCAACAACAACAACAACAAAAGAAACTTTTATTAAAACGAACCCAATCGAACCTCTGGTGGTTATAAAACCATAGTTTCTGTGACTCTTTAAAAATATATATTGTTTTCACAACTAGATCACAAGCTAGAGCTTAAGGGGAAAAGATACAGACAGATAAAGCTTAACAAAAGTCATGTCTCACTTGAAACAAATGCTATTTTGTAGGGACAGACTAAAACGATACAATTCAAAAGGATAGAGCGCGAAACAGCTTGGAAATCATCTTTAGAAATCGTAATAAAACAATATATTACCATTAGCTAAGAACGGATGCACCGAACAATAGTGTGGCTGAGTCCTAGATTTCATCAAAGTTTATTGACTGCGACACTGACTTAACCACGTATGTATAAAATTTGTTTTACATGCGTTTTCTGTATAAAAATGTTTACTGACAAAAGTTGTAAGATATGCACAATAGTGTATTGTTCCTTACACTGTCCTTACTTTGTTCCCACTTTAACCATAACCAGAACAGTATTACTTTTTTATGTAATTTTAGCATAACAAGAGTAAAGTATACCGACAAACGTGTGCACAATATGCGTGTTAACAGTAAACATGTATAATTATTATTATTATAATTAAAAGGTGGATTTTTTGTATCAAAACCACCGGAACTTATTGTAGTTCAAACGTGTTCAACATTTCTTTGTCATTGCTTGCTGTGTTTAACACCGCTGTAGGTACTATTTGGTCTTTTCAGTCAATATTATTAATGAATGTTCTACAAATCATGTGTAGCGAGCTATTCTGGTTTTCAATAAGATTATGAATTAATATATCAAGTTTTATCCGTCAAATACTTCGGGTATATACAGTGTTGGCCTATTAAGTTCCATACCTTTAACTTGGCATAGCGTATCTTGTAATATCATTTCTCTTATTCACGCTAGATTTAAAGGCATGCGAGATTTTTTTTATTATAAATACTTGCGTTCTGTGTATTAAATATTTGATTTGTTTATTTATTCTCAGTAGGAACACATATATCTAAATGATGATGAAGCAAATAGTTGCGAAACTACGGATAGTGGGGATATACATTTATGTCTGTAAATTCATAATGTTATAAAAATGTATTGTTAAATGATTTAATATTGGAAAATACTTTTTACCAAAAAGTATATACTAGAATATATGCAACAGTATATTGCTGTATTGGTAGGTAACTATGTGTAACAATGGTAAATGGATAGTTTACGTATTACAGTAGTATATCTTGTTATCGATATGGATAACTTATATAGGAAAGTTGTATATCGTGGTATCAATATAGATAAATTACGTATTGCAGTCGTATATCGTTGTAGCGATATAGATAGTTTACGTATTAGATTGTTATATCGTATTATCGATATAGATCGTTTACGTATTACAGTGATATATCGTGTTATCGATATAAATCGTTTACGTATTAAAGTGGGATATTGTGTTATCGATATAAATCGTTTACGTTTTGCAATAGTATATCGTGATATCGTTATAGATATTTTACATATTACAGTGATATATCGCGGTATCGATATAGAAAGTTTGCGTATTACATTCAATTTGGTTTAACGTGATATCGATATAGATTATTTTAGTAACGACTTGTTCGGTATTATTTTTTGTACTGAGTCTCTCTTTATTCAGTTAGCAATTGTTCCTCTTAATTCAGTTAGCAGTTTTTAATGATATTTTTACTACTGTTTAATAAAATGTAAACTTTTTATGTCAGAAAAAAATATGGTTTTATCTTTTTCACAAAAAACACGACCTGAAATGATAACCCACTTCTGCAATATGTTCTAATACTCTGTGATGCCTCTAGAGTCTGCGAATTTTCATGAAAATTTTGGAAATGCATTTAGAAGTAAAATGCTGTGAATTGATAAAGGAAGTATGACACATGGCAAGTAGCACTAATAATCGACGCAAATTACCAAAAAGGGGTCACAATACATGTATTCAACAATCGCCCTAACTGCGTTAGTAACGCAGTAGAAATATCGCCATAAACACAGCAAAATCAGTCATTTCACGAACTTAATATGCAAATTATTATTTAATCTCGAATTTGTTTACCTTTCTTAAAATCTTAGCACATTTTACTCAAGTTTGATTTTCTTGAAACATGTTGGCTCATCTTAAGACTGGCAGCTTTAATTTAATTTTACATACATTCCTTAGGTACGAATCAACACAAACATGTTATTCAAAACCAAAAGTTATATGTACGTATCTTTATTATAATATATCAGATGGAATAATCTTCATAACGGTTCATTTCAAAGTGGTGATATTTTGCAAAAGGTTTAGTCTAAACATAAAACCGAAACATGGATTCCAGTAAAAAAAATACTAGTAAAACTGTCGATAGAATAAGGTTCATAATGAACAACTTTGACGATCCAGACCGTGGGACAAATGGAAATCCGGAAATTAAAGATGTTAGTGAAACAAGGGGTACTACGTTTCTTGGTAAATTGAGATACAATGGAGAATACAGAATTCGTTTCTTACATACATATTTTGTTGTCTGGATGTCCATCACATTGGTAATTACTTGTACCTTTTACTTGTTATCATCAAATTTGAACATAAACTCATTTTTATATTATCATATTAGCCATTACAATTAAAATAAAAGGTGAGCGGTGGCCTAATTGTTAAGGTATCTGCCTCTCAACCCAGATAGCATGGATTCGAGCCCTAAACGGATCACGTCAATGTTACATATGACACCAGTACTGGATGGTTCCAGGAAGCGGCTCGAAAGTGATTAGTATAAGTAGCAAGAACTTGCTTCGCAAATGGGCTTAAATAGATATGAATAAACCAACGAAAATATCAACAACATGCACATGGTACAATGTTATGCAAGCATTCATGTTTAGGGCAATAGACAGCTTATCAGATTTCGACCTGGTAAGTCTTTAGATTAGTCAGATGAGCAAAACTTAAGTCAGGAGAGATATGTTACATGAACGTATTTTGTGGCAAAAATGATTGAATCCAAATATTCTTGAATTTGAAGTTTCATAAAAACGACCGACTTGGTATTCCATAGGGGTCAAGCAGCCTTGCATTCCCTGAAATATGTTTCGTGAGTTCCATTGCGGTCCTAAAGCCTACATAGATCAACGTTTGCACTTTTATCGAAAAATTCGAAATCGATGTTTGAGAAATATACTCAGAAAATCGATAATTTAATATGTGATTCTTGGCCTGATTTGAGGTATAAGCGATTCAACATGTTTCTTGCACAATAGAAATGATTACTAGTATTCTGTTAAATCGGAGTGAGAGGATGATCTGAAATTTCATACACAAGTTTTTGCTATAAACCTACATCAAATTGTACAAAAAAAATCGAAAACAAACTCGTCATGTTCAAAACCTCAGCTGAGTCCCTTTAAGCAGCAAGCGAAGTCAATACACTCGCTTGCATAATTAGAGTACTAAACAAACACAGCGATTAAAACTTGCATTAGACACTTAAGGATTATATAGCTTGTTATCTGTTAGTAATGAGACAACATGGTGATACAAATTGTTTATTTAGTAATATGTTCCATATATAAATATAGTCCATATATAACATGCAAAGAATGTCCTGGTTAGAGAACTTTTATACATCTCTTGATTTTTCTATATATTTTTCTACATATTTTTTTTCTGAATTAACTTTCGCTAATTTACATGCCTTTAAGAGCAATTTTATAGAACAATATCGATACTTTAGATTAAAGTTGCAAAAGAAAGTATACTATTATCTGAAGTACAGATGAATACGAAACATATTTTGACCCATTAACTTTAAGACGTTCGATGGGGCTTCTTAGACAACATGATTCAGCATGGTGTTGCTTTGGGAGATTATGTCATTCTTTTTAGATGGCACAACGATGTTTATGGTACTGTGAGAGGAAGAAAAATACAAAATCCTACAACATTGCTAAAGTTGTGTTATCTACAACAAATGTTTTTCAACAAACAATATTAAATTGTTCCTACATGAATGATTTAACAGTAGTTTACATTAATTCAACTGAGCGTTTGTTTCACATGATTTGACCAGAAATAAATACATTTTAGCGATGTTTATAGCTTTTGATAAGTGTCATTACCAGTTTCTTGTTTGCAAAATTGCAGAACATCAATTTCTCACTTCGTTTCTCCATATAAATCATTTCTATAGTGCAAATGAGCTAAAATGAAAAGAATTTCAATGCTTTAACTCAAACCGTTGTGGATATGTCGTTCCAATTTATTTCTGAGCATATTTCTATATTATACTTGGCATATTTTTAAGTACTCGAGCTATGAAAGTAAAAACTTTTTCTTGTGATATCAATTTATCGCTATACTTATTAAATTGCCGACATTTTCTACCAAATAAACCAGAATATTAATGTTTATTTGTTTTCTAATGAAAGCACTAAGACACATTTTATCCTTACTAAGTGCGTATATTGTTGTATCTTGATAGAATATATTCATGTTTTCATGGGCAACAAACAAATATTATTTTACAAAATGCAAAGGCAAACATATTCCAATGATCCATCTTTATATAAAAATTAAGTACTAAAATATTTATACATTTCTTGTGTGTAAAATAGTGAACACTTATACACACAATTTTAGAAATTCTTCATAATCTTCATTAGCAAGTGCGTGCTTTGGAGTGTACATTTCCATATATCTTCCACAGAAATGTACTGAAAAAGTTCTCTGCATACACTAAATAAGTACCATGAACAATTCTATATATACTGTGATAAAACTTATTTTAATACATTCATATACTTAATGATTGGTTTTACTTTAAGTGAATTGTTCTATAATGAAAGGTCTGTAATACAATAAAAAGCTACAACGAAGGAAATATGCATGGATTTTGTTGGTAAATGTGAGATACATGATTAGATATTACATATATTTATATAGCAGGTAATAACTTGTAAAACATTCATCACATAAATGTTCATACCAAATCACTAAAAACTTAATCTACAATTGTTTTCGAACAATGTTTAATGAGAATATCCAAATCATATATTTTTATGGGTTTTATCGATATTTAAAATTATCATTGAAAATGACTTACTCGTATTCACCTAAACGTTCATTGACAAGTACTGAGGACAATACAATATACCATTTATAGACTGGTACTGAGAAAAATTACAAAATACACTTCATAAGTCCTGTGAACAATTGAACATGTACTACCCGAAGTCGAACACGTTATTGATAAATACGAGTCAGCAATATGTAACTATATTTTTCTTTTCTATTCTAGAACGAACCGTTTGTTGCTTCTTATAATCGTTACGATATTGAACGCCTTGGCTATCGCAGCGGTTCAATGGTGCAGCACCTTTCCTACCATGCTAGCGATAAATTTCTTTTCTGGCTTATTTAATGGTGGAATGGATGTTGGTATGTGTTACTTAAAATAGCTTTTGCCTTATATTTGTCCAAGGTACGAGGGGTGATAAAAAACCTGCAGACTTTTGCTATCAATGTTATGTAGTTCAACATAAATTTAAACCACCTATTTCTAATTCGAAACAGCAAAAGTCTGCGTTATTTTGGACCATCGCTGGTATGTGGCTAAAAGAAAATCTTGTTAAACTTGTTTTTTGTGTCCTTGTCTTACATTTCCTTTTGCTTAAGGTTTCATAGTGAAATTGGTTTCTTTCCTTCCTATTTGTACTGCAATACTTAATTTAAACATTTTTGAATAACTTACAGTAACAAAATGGCCTTGTAATTTGTTTTTTTCTTGGAATTGTCATAAAATGACTTAACACGGTCTGTTAAATATCATAGGAAAACAACTTTTCAGTTACATAGACAGGAAATTTAATCTAAGGTTTGTTGTTGTGTAGATGTCATTCCAAATATTTCAAACTGTAACCATTAGAATGAGAATAGGCCACCACATGGTATTTGTTAACGTTAACATTGTGTCACCGTTATTGGCAGCAGCTATGATTTGAATTTATTTGCTTAGTTTTCGTTATAGATATTTGAATATTTAACATATACCATGTTGCTTATTCCAATGGTGCATATGTTTTTAATGAAGCTCTTGTGTTTATCCCAATATGCTTGAAGAAATTTGTGACACAATGTTACCGTATATATTTATCAAAAAATTTCCAGCATAGAGCATTTTCTGTAAGCATAACGGGAACAATAAAAGAGCTAGAATGGTAAATTATGTACAATTGGAATTGGCAATTGTTTGCTTAAAACATGATATTTTTTTTATTCTTAAATTGAAAGATGTAACGAAGGAATGGCAAAAGGCCCTAACATTTTATGTCATGTGCGCGATTATAAGAGGTTCAAATATTGTCAAGTGATCACGCATCCTAAGAATATAATTGCTTTTTTGCAGGTGGAAATTCGCATGTTGCATCTATTTGGGGACAGAATTCAGCACCTTTCATGCAAACCATTCACTTTGGCTTTAGCTTCGGTGGAATCATCAGTCCATTGTCAGCAGAACCATTTTTGGCGCCAAAATCTTGTCCCAGTGAATTAGTTGAAAACATTACTGTAACGGCATTTAGAACAACAGAACTTCCGGTTGTAAATGTTACAACAGGAAGTGAAGAATGTGAAGAAGTATATGGTGAAACACATATCCATTATGCATATCTTATTGCATGTATTGTATCGCTCAGTGAGACAATACCTTTTCTTTGCCTTTACTTGCTTTCTCAGAAGTATGCAACATACGTCGATTCACCTATAGCTTCATCCGACATTAAAGATGAAAATACGATTGATGAGCTTCCAAAGTTGTCTTTGAAGAAAAAGATAACATTTGTCATACTCCTGATGCTACTTATCAGCATATATGCTTGTACAGAAGCAAGATTTTTGGGACTTTTAACGACATTTTTGACTGTATACTTGGATTGGTCTACGGCTGAAGGTCTGCACGTGACGTCGCTATTTTGGGGAAAAATTTGCGGCTGGCAGATTTCTTGGTATTCTTGTAACACGTTTCGTTAAAACACCAACAATGATAGGTATATACGTGGGTGCGCTTACTCTATCCTTTGTAGGCATGTTTCTTGCAGCAAGGTACAATATCGAGGAACTCGTCTGGGCATGCGCGGCGTTAGCTGGGATGAGTATGTCTGTGATTTTTCCCGCAATTTTCACGTGGACAGGCGAAAGTATTCTTAATGTGACGGGAACAATTTCTGCTGTATATCTCGTGGGAGTATCTCTTTTTAATATGCTTTTCCCTTTATTATATGGTCATATGATGGACAATTTTACACAAATGTATTTTGTTGATTTGCTGATTGCTCAATGTGTTATCACCATTTGTATTTACATATCCATCCGCGTACTGCTTTAAGTTTATGTTAAAAATCATGACCTGAAAGGAAACACTAAAGTGGTTTATTGAACAGGATTTCTGTTACACAGTTAAGCTTATGTCTGTAGTTAAATCACTCTCATGGACTAAACGCAACATGGCTAATTCGGAAACATTGAATCTTGTTAACCTTGAACAATGTATTTCATCGGTAAAACTTTCTTTGTTCATACTCCTGTACGGATAAATTTACTTCAAATTACACAAGAAAAACATTTTCTTTTCTTTAAGAAAAAGCTTGATAATCCTGCCAGACATGTAAAAAGTCTTTGCTTTTTTAACTATTCAAAGATACCTGTAGTTGTGTTTTTACAAATTTTATTATGTATTCAAAAACGCACACCTGTATTGCATGTGTTTTGTTAACTGGAAAATGAGTTACGGAGGATGCCCTCATATCTGAAACATATATCTACTTAAAATAAACTGTTTCTAAATTCAAAATTTCATTTTAAATGTTAGATTACTTAAGCCGGTGTTAGTGACGCAAATCGAACATTAACATGCTTTATTAATTTTTGCCGCTTCGAGTGTTAGAGAGGGATTCATGTCTTCTCTGTTTTCATTACTGGAATAATTAAAAGTGTATGAAGACATGAACCAAAGAATGTCAGTTGTCAGGTTTAAAAAATCAGATTTCGGCGCCCTTAGTGCGGTTCATACTGGTTCCTATGGTATCCGAAACGAACGGGTTCTCTGTATGTTGCCGATAGTTTTGACATAATGACATCTGTTTAATTATTGAAACAGTTCATTACATAAATAAAAAAATAAGATTTACGCATGAATTTTCAGTGGGTGATTCCTAAGAAATTTTTCACAAATGTGTATCTTTTTTTTGGCAATTTATAGAAGACGGCAAGGACTCGGTGTTGGAAATAGTCATTGCAAGTTTAGATTTTGAATAGGCAAAAATATTGTCAGAAATGTGATCATTTATGGAAAAAACATGTAAAAGCATCTCCGTGGCAATAATTTTTTTCATTCTATTCGTAAGTATATCTTGCCGAAAGTGTAATTTTAGTGTTTTTTTTGGTGCGAAGTGTCTGTCATGTGTTATTTTCGTTCTAACTCTATCAATTTAAAATAAAATCCGTTTGTGTCGAGAAAACAGCAATAAACATGTAATAACATAATTATTCGATTGTAAAAGACTTGCTTTTCCAAAGCGTGTGTTTTCAGAGTGAGTAATTAATTATACAAAGTTTTCAAAGTCCTTTATGATACATCGGAAATATAAAATTCTCTATATATATCTAGTAGTTGCTACTTTTACATTTTGAAGAAGCGCAACCCAAAGTATAGGATCCACGTCTTCTTTCTTAAATAAAATCAGTAAAAATGAAGTTCAACACAATGTTAGTAATCCGGAATCGTTTGTAATAACTTGTTAAACTCTCGTTTTTGTTTATTGGTGTTTTTATTGCCTATGGTGTTTAGGTCACTTTAAAAAAAATCTAAAATGCTCTTTTTTTTACCGACGGCTACGAGTAAATATGTAAAACGAATGTGAAACAAAACTAATTGAACTGGTACGGCAACTGACTTGTTGTTGTTTTGTTGCGGATAGCTTTTATTTAAAAGTAAAAAAAAACTAAAACAAATTTTAATCTTGTTTGTTACTTGTTTCAGCGCATAGATGCGTACAGAGTGTTTTAATATAGGGCTGTTTCTTGCAGTCATTTTTGTTTGGTTTAACGTCCAACTAACACAGTAGAGGTGATTTGACGACTTTCAAGTTTAACTGGTTGATGAAAATCAAAGATTCCCCGTTGTGCATTATATCAGGCACAGATGGGCACTACCAACGTTCCGTAAGCTCGCTTGATTGTTTCCTCGAATTAAATAATCCAAAGTACTTGGTACAATTTGGTAAATTTTTTCCTTCTGTAACAAATAACAAATGAAACACGGGTTTTATAACGTTTAAATAACGATTTTAGAGGATAGCAGCTGATTATCACTAAAAGAAAATAGCGGTGAATGTAAAATTATTTGTAATAAAAAAACAAAAATGTAAACAAAGAAGTACAATGTATTTGACTTTTAATATACAAAAAACTAAATATCTATCACTGGACTAAATTGCCAAATAATAGACGCAAAAGATTATTCAGGTTAATGACCGATCACTTTTTGAAACAGAAAATTAATAGGGTATTTGGTTTCTCGGGAATTTCATCATTTCGACATGAATTTCTCGTTATAGTTGAAAGGGAAAAAACAGAGAATGTATGTGTCTGTTTTGCTGAAATCGATGTCTCCCCGCACTCATTTACAATAACTTTATCATTAAACAACTTGAGCACCAAATATTAAGACAAATACCTTATTTTCCTTTTTTTGTGTGAAAATATCGTAATCGGATTGATAGTTATCCGCAACTGGAGACAGGCAATCGACGTCGCATTGCCTTGAGCCTTATAATCTGTTATTTTCAATCAACATGTTGCAGCAGACAAAGGTAACAGTCCTTGTTTACTATGTGTTTATCTCGTTCTACTGTACAATCATTTAGAAGGTAGAAGAGCTTTGAGGTAGCATCGCCTATATTGTCAAGATATCATACATTGAATCTTTATTTTAAGAATTGCCATGTTTATCAATTACATAAATCTACATAAATGTCTGTCTGCTGGTAATTCAATTGAACAGCGACAATATAGCAAACTATTATTTATACCGCCTGAATATCCTTTCAATGTGTGTCAAGGATGTTGCCTGGGTCTTTCTATCTGTGTCTTCGTTGGTTTTAACAGCGACAATTTAGCAAACTATTTTTATCCTCGTCTTAACATCCTTTCAACATATGTCTAGGATATTTTAATGATTTTTCCTCCTTTGTCTTCATTGGTTTAATGACATGCTAGCACAAGCCTAACAATCCTTGATTTTGTTCGTATTTCTATGATACATTTAACAAAATTAGCTACAAGTTATAGATATTGCAATTCATACAGATTCTAATCATCCTACCATACTCTTTACAAAACACTTTTTAGTCATAAACAGATTCAATCACATCGAGCCTGCAACAATTTTAAGCGTTGCCCTTTTCGGCGTTCTTTAGGGATCCGTTGTTCTCATTTTTACCGAAGTTTAAACGGCACCAATTGGTCATGTCCTATGTGGTAAGTGCTTAAGGTTGCAGACCTCAAATCACTTGCCCCTTTTTATTAAAGATTAGGACAAAAACAGGACACTTATAATTTAATGAGAAGAAATTTTTATACAGTTGTACATTTATACTCGGTTGCTCGCTGTTGGAATGTCACCAAAGGTCATTTATCGTCATTGGTGGCCGTTTTTAAAAATTGTGAAACGTTTTCCGGTAATTAGCACTTTCAAGTACCGTCCATGCACAAGCTTTATCAAACCTTCTTCATATTCATTTTTGCCGGTTTTTTTGTGTGACTGTTCTTAAGGGATTTTGTGTTTTTCTATTTTGTCGGGCCTTCATCGTGTATAGACTTTTGACATGTGCTCCTTATCAGTTACTACTACAGAATACTTTATCAAATCAACTATTGTTTAAGTACAAATGGCTGTTGTCTCCAAACAAACTTAGTAAATGTATGAAAAAGGCCGACAGCAAAAAATAAGAGACATGATGCAATTGTCAATCTCAAGGAAATCTATTTTAAGAATAAACAGACATTTATGTAATCTTTCCATATGACATCTGCTGAATGTGTGAAATAGATTCATCCTGCTGTGCACTTTAAACACTGAGAGTTTTCAATATCGATATACACAAAGAAATAAGTAACAATTTTATACAGCCTTAGCCTTCACATAGTGAACAAACGGTTGGTGTGGCGCTATACTGGTGACAAAGGCTTCATTGTTATAATTACAAGTTTCCGGTTCCAACAGATTACGAGTTGATAAAGGTCTATATTTGAAATATAACAAAAACAGATCTTTCAATTCAAACGTATTATCCAATCTCTAACGTTTCTGTTTTATTAAATGTAGCAACAGAACAAAGACGACACAAGTAACAGCATGTAAACAACTGTAATGGCAATGACAGTTTATTCACTAGACATTACAACAATATTAACATAATACAATATCCTGACTGGTGCCAGGACATATACTAATCGTTATATATTATAACATGTACTTTTACAGTCACTGTGATAACTATGTTTTAACTTGATAAAGCATAATAAGCCGTCGTTATAAATTATAGCATGTATTCTTACAGTAATAACTATGCTAAATTTGATAAAGTATAATAAACCGAAAGCAACACTCGTCTATTGATATCATAATGATTAAACAGCATGCTTGATAATATAGAGGGGAATTAAATGTGATATAATAAAATATCCTAGTATGTGGCTTTACTGAGCAAATAATTGTTTTCAACTTAAATTTTTTTATCTAAGATACTGTAAGCTGGTAAACAATACTCATTACTTATAAAGCTATAATCACGAGACAGAAATCCTTTTACAGCATTGTTATAGGCACATTAATCGACATTTACCAAACTACAATGTACATAATTTTATTAGTACAATTCATATCAAATAAATCATAATTAAAATAGAACATGTACGATGAGGCACACATTTATAAAAGAAATAATTATTTATTAAACATACAGAAATATAGGTGAAAAGTTAACCAAGGTAGGTGTTGATCTTAACGAAAAACAAAACATAAGATCTTCACATATGGCTATTCAGTGCACAGTAGCAAATAAACACTATTGCCTTAACAATAAAGGCGATAATGTTCTGATAACACAAATGTAACTAGAAAGTTGGACACTTACAACTTCTAATAACTATACACGCAATAAAAAGTATTCATTTGACATATCAATGTAAAACATATCACACTATGAAGGTTTAATACTTCATTAGAATACAATAAAAAAAAATATTAATAATAATAAAAAATCTATTCCTTAAATGTAATTTCAATAATGTAAAAAAGAAATTTCTCAAATGTTTAATGATAAAAATATGTGTGTATCTGTGTTTTTAACATCTCTTTTCTTTCTTTGAATGCATTATAAGTTTGTTATAACAGTTTTTAGAATGCTAGCACAATCGTATATTATTTTTTTATGTATATTCGGATAATTAAAGAAATTGTGTTCACATATCTTTCTCTTGCTAAAGGCAACAAATTATGAAATGGTTTTCATTTCCAATTGCTTCATGACAAAACTTACAACCGAGATTTGCAAAAGAATTTCTAATTGTCACTACTAAAAAATAACATAAATAATATCAAAGTACAATAATACATTTAAACTGACTATACACGTATGATTTAGAACTATCAGTTATAATTGATTGCCATTTTTGTAAAATATGGCCCATTAATTTCTGTACAAATTTATAAAAAAAATGATTTTATTGTGAACTGTGATATCACATATAGCCAAAATCATTTTACACAATAAATACTCATTTCTTTTACCAGAATACCAGTAAGATTGTCACGTACTACGTCAAAAAACTGCATCGTCCATTTTGAACATTTTACAACAATTCTTACAACCTTTTTAGTATCATTTATAAAAATAGGAAATCTCCAAAGTCAACGAAATTATATTTTCTTTTCTTTTACATACATAGTTATGCACAAACGCTTATTATACTAACTTCTGTTTTTAACTGTTGAGTTTTTGTTACTCCTACATAGCTTAATTGTTTACAAATTAAAGCATTTGATTATTGTATATCTATTGCTTACATTTCGCTAATTTTCTAACATTCTTAAAAACCATCTTTAAAACATCAGATTTTAAGGACATTACTTTAAACATTATTTCAATAACAAGAATTTTGATCAAATTTAATAACTAGATCGATTATAACAGTATCTTTGGTTAAAAGCATATCAATCGCAAATATTAATTAAAGCTTATATCTCTGTTGTATCAGGGAACAGTTAGATACCTGTAATTTCACTGTTTGCTATTGATTTAAATTAATAAATGCATCGAAATAAAAAGTCAAAATAGAATTGATGAAGACATGCAACTTGATTTTAGACCTATGGGTTCAGCTGAAATATTCAGTAAGCTCTTCATTAGCTCACAAACAAGCTCGCATCGACCTATGCGTACCAAATATTGCAATATACATGTATAATAAACTTCAATGTCAAAATAAAACAAACTTACATTTCAACAGATCTAGAATTAAACATTCTTTCCTGTAAGTATTGAAGATCTATACTCTTTTTACATAATACAAAAAAATAGCAATTTCAATTTCTAAAGATTACCTGATTTTGAAAGGAAAATCATAAAATACTTTCACTTCTTATAAATGAATATTTAAAAAATAAAACGTTGCTTTTGTTATTTTGACAAGTTCATACCGTTAACGTGTCGGCGCAGCAGCTTCTGTCCCCGGCGCGCAGCTTGAATTAGAGACTGAACTGAACCTGGACAACAAGGGTCCTCATTGTACCAGCTATCTTGAATCTGGGAAAAAGATTGATAGACAATATTCATTTCAAATTTATACCTGCTGTTAAAGAATTTGGGTGGTCTACGTTATTTTTGAAGTCAAAATATATATGTTTAAGATGTTACAAATTTCACTTAAAATGTACGATACTTAGAAACTAAACTGAACAAGGACAGCAAACTTTAAGGCTAGCCTTGTCACCGTCCAATGGAAGGGTCTTCTCCCGTCGGGACGGATATTCCCATATGCTATATGACAGATATTATTATTATTCTTAAACAAATCTATCATGCATTTTTATAGTGGTTAACCTCTTATGTCATAGGAAATGTTTAATTTAAGTAAAACAAGCAATTATCAAAGTATTGCAAGCAATACAAAGCCCCCTACTGTATAAACCCCAGCAACATTCTGGAGGGTCAATTCCATTTAAATATACCGTTGTGGAAGACATGTATGCACTTTAATCTTTTAAGTACTTAATTTGTCTATATCATAGTAATGTGATAAGTTTCCATGCCTAATTAGGAAATTATTTTTTGACTTATGAACATTGGCTACTTCGTGTTAGTGGTGACAAAAAACAATTATCTTAAGGCTAAAGTAGATACCATTTAGAGTCACCAAGAAGAAAATTGAAAAATATAACAATTTGCATGATATACTATATACCATCATAGTGGAAAGAGGAAAATAATAAAATAAAAATAATATATCACTTTTTAAATAAATTCCAAGGTATAAATGAAAATTATCATAGAAACCAATGTACTAGACCTATAAATCTAAAAACATATGATGTAGGTGTTTATAATGAACATACATTTAAAATTTGAGGTAATCCATGAAGAAATTAGAAAACTATAGCATAAAAAGGCCGCATCAAAGTTGTCATGGAAGACAATTCCAGAAACTGCAAGGTAGATTTTTGAACATTATCATAATTATTATAGGGATGTGGGAGATTGAAGTAAATCCTTTATAAAATGAAGAGAAAATGATAATTTCTTGATTATTTTTTTATTTCAAATGTGACATAATTATGGAAATAGTCAATCTAGAATATTGAATTTTCTCAAGGATGAAAATTCTGATAATAAAGGTGCCAGAATTAAGAACCTTGTCACATGTGATGTGGGTGATGATAAGAAACATATATTTAAAGTTTCAAGTAGATACATTAAGAAATAAAGAAGTTTAAAAAAAAAACCCAGAAAATTCAAAAGGTTGATCTTTTGAAACTTGACATGCATAATTTTCATACTGCAATCTATTCATATTTCAAGTTTCATCAAAGAAATTCAGTACTCTTTGAGTTTTATAGTCATATTTGTCATATTATATGTCTATCTGTTGTCATATTAACAAAACTTTTCAACATTAGAAGAAAAAATGTGCATAATCTCCAGACTTCCATCTACCCATATTTGTAGTTTTATAGAAATAAATTCAGTACCTTTTGCTTTATCCTGTTTTGTGAACAAACACACGGACGAACAGATAGACGGACGGAGAGTTTAACCGGTAGGGGACTAATAATTCCTTATTTACTTACATAATCCTCTTGCATAGGACCTTCACTACTGATCGCCAGTCGTCTTTGTCTTCAGCCCGTCTTTTTGCGTCACGCCATAGAAGTTTTATGGACAGCAACTTGATGTAAAGGGTTCTATTCCAAGTAAGTGCATGTCTCCCCCTTTTTCGTTTGCCTTGATGATTCCATTTGAGTGCCTGGCGGGAAATGTTAGACTCTACGTCATATACGTAAACTCTACGCACAATATGATCATACCATCGCCATTTCCTTATTTTGGTGGTAATGGTGAATGCCTTTTGTTTTGTCCTGCTCCTAGTCTCGGTGTTAGAAATTTTCTCCGGCCATCGAGTTGAGATGATTTTCTGAAGGTAGTTATTGACAAAGACTTGAACCTTGTTCGTGATTGTCTTGGTGTGCCGCCAGGTTTCGGATCCATACAGAAGAACTGATTTCACATTAGAGATTAAGAGTTTGATCTTTGGCTTCAGTCTGATCAATGTGCTATTCCAGATCTTTGATAACGAATTAAATGCCCCACACGCCTTGTCTGCCTTTATTAGAAATTGCAGATAATTTAATTCAAATATAAATGCTCTACATGTGCCAGCTTTTACAAGCTTATAATTTTTAAATTTTTGGGTTTTGTCAAATAGTCCTTTAGAAATGTCTGTTTCATGTATTTGTGTAAAACCTTTAATCTTTCTTAAATCTTTATCTAAGCTCTACATAAGATTTGATTATATAAGTTGACAGTTATTTGTTTACATATGATAATATTTGATAAACACCTGTAAAACACTATTAGTCCCTTCAACTTTTAAGAAGAAAAAAAAACGTTGGCATACAAACTGTATGCATATTAAATAATTCAAGATTGCCACACCCAAAGATATTTTCATTAAATTTTAATATAAAATTCTTTGAACAGGCTACACTAGCAAATTTAGATGTGAAATGCCATATTTGTGTCCTGACATGTGCAGACGTGATACTAGTTACTGATAAAAATAAACAAAAAATATTTAGATTTTAATTTTAATTTTAACCCTTATTTAATTTTTCTATGATAATGGAAAATGATTTTTTAAAAAGACACTGCCATTAAGTCACGCATCCTTCAAAAGATCCAAGGGCAATAAAACGTAAAAGTACTTTAGCTTATGCTTCAACAAGTCAAGATTGTTAATATTAATTTTGACAAAGATGAAATACTTTGAACAAATATATCTTAAAAGGGAAGGGAACTGGGAATTTAAATGTTTTATTTGATAAAAAAATATAGGAAGATTTTGTGACAAGTTTAATTTACTTGTTAAGGTAGAACGCGACATTTTGCGAACTTTCGAGTAACGTCTTAAAAATTGGCATGCAAGAAGTTGACCATATTTCTGATTAAGTTCCGTTGATTTTATTTCAATAATTTCAGCAAATTTTTGTACACACGGCGTCAAAGTTGACCATCAAAGTCCGTTTTTGAACATGGCGTCTTTGCGTATCCTTCAACGGAATCTAATCAGAAATATGATCAACTTTTTGCATGCCAATTTTCAAGACGCTACTCGAAAGTTCGCAAAGTGTCGCGTTCTACCTTAAACAATGTTCATTATTATAAATTCCTATACTATTTTCTAAAATTCGTTTCTTCACAGACATTGATAAATAAACATCTATACCATTTGTCATTACCTATAAACAATTGCTGTTAATATTTGCCATTGTGTTGAGCTCTTATTTCAATTCACATTTGCTGTCAACAAAAATGGTATTGCTTATATAAAATTGCGTTTGTATAACAGTGTGATATTCTCAGCAATTGGAGTAGATGTCACAGATTCATCATAAATATTAGATTTTTAAAAAAAATGACCAAAGACTAGTTTGGTGTCAGAAATCTTTGTAATAGATATTGAATGCACATTATTCTTCTTAAGAAAAACCAAACAAGAGTTTTAAACGTTCACAAAATTGTTTTTAAGCATATGAGGTGCCTTTCATCTCAAGAAAGTAGCAGTGAATGTTGCTTGTCATAAAAATAGCGGAATATAAACAAAGTAGTGTTTTACTTCTATTTAAAATACACAATAACTGTTCTTATTCAGGTAGGTTGCAAATTAATAAGTTTTGCAAATTAAGAAAGGAAACCATCAATACAAAAGCCTTGAAAAATAAAAATGAAAGCATTTCTGTATAATCTCAAGATTATACCCCAATACAGCTGCTGTCACCTTAATGCAATAACAGGATAAATCCTTCTAAATTTAATAGCAGTTTATCAGTTATTACACTAAGGTGACGACTGCAAGTCATAACCTCTATGAAATGTTGAAATAAAAGCAACCAACATTAAGAGAACTTATGTTTGAATCAGTTGATAAAGGCTGTATGAGCAAAAGTGTAAAAATCTATTTTTAGTACTGGTGACCTTGACCCAACTGACCACTAACTCCATCAAAGTTTATGTTTCTATCAATTATAAATAACATCTGTCTATAGAATATGGTCAATACACCTGTAAAAATCTATTTTTAACATTGGTGACCTTGACATTGGTAACATTGACCTTGGCCCAAATGACCCCTTACTACACCCAAAGAAGAAGAACCTCCCTTGGCATGTCTGTATTAAACTAAGACATCAACTTTAAAATAAAGGCTGTATGAGAAAAAAATGCTTATATTTATTTTTTAAACCAGTGACCTTGACCCTAGAGACCGCTTACTCCACAAAAAATTAGAGGACCATTAAAATATAAAAATATACAAAAATGATTCAAAATAACTTACCCTTCAAATATATCACGCCCTCATATATGTCAGTTTAACCAGCAAACGTTTAATTGAAAATCAACAAATTTACAACCGATGACCATTTTGGTAAACTATATGAATTTGTCCCCTCTCCCACTCGTGTTTAATGTCAAGTACATTCAGCAATGTTTTAAAGTGTAAACATGAAAAAAGATGTACGGATTCCATTTGCAATCAGGTTAGTTTATTATGTTAAAATGTTATTTTCAGCTTCTTACAAAGATTCCTTATAGTCCTCTTGTGATTCTACAACTAAGCAGTGTCACCGAATGATAACATGTATCCGTTGCCTGTATTTATTATTTTCATAACATTTACTGTTCTTTTTGATGATTGAACTATTAGTCCCACATTTTTTCGTATATCTGTTATAACTATCAATTCACGTTTTCAGTAAGAGATCACTTCAATTTAAACCTTTAAGTTTGATAAAAAAAAACAGGCACTCGTTATTGCGTTATTGACCTACACAAAATGCGCATGCACGAAATGCAACATCCATTACTATGGAAAAATCGTATACAAATGTAGTAAAAATGGTCTTTTTAGCTCATTGATTGATACTGTTCGGCCACCTATTTCAAAAATTGATAAACTTCAACATGTGACGTCGACATTGAATTGTTATTAAAAGACAAACGAAAAAACAGTCGATTTTTGTCCTATTATATTAATCATTTTTAATGACTTTCTAAGCATGCTGCAATCACTTTACTCCTGTACAGCCTCAGCCCATAGTCATATCTATAAGCAGTTTTGGAAGTCATTTGATAGATACATTCAGGTATAATCAGTCGTTTTTAAATCAATGTTCATGATAATATTCCTTTCATGATTATATCATTAACCGACGTTATACATTCATTTCCGATAAAAATAGAAAACTTCAAGGCCTACCTTTACAATGCTCCGTCAATGATTGCACTTTTCTTCGACAAATTAGCACTTTTTTTCTAAAATCAAAGCAAATAAATTGTGGTTGTCAATTCCATTCTTTTACGTTTAGCGGATAATATGGTGTTAGTTTTATTAAAGATAACAGTCCATACTTATTCAAGAAATAATATCGGTCTTAGCGGTGTTAATTGGTTATTTTACACCGGTAGGGAGTTTTGGTGCGTAGGAATTGACCACGAAGGCTGTAGGCCTGAGTGGTTAATTCTTTCGCATCAAAACGATAAAACCGGTGATAACTAGCCGATAAACACCGCACAGACCAATATTATATCGATTCTAACACGATAAAATAAGGAAGATCACTAATGTGATTTTTTTTCAAGCGGAAATAACTTCCAGTGCCGATTTTCGTATAACGCTGTTCGATTTTCACTCCCTACAAGCTGTTGCTAAGATATAGAAATTATGAAACAAAAGAAATAATAAGAAACACGTTAATTTAGAATATTTTACATCAGTGCCCCATTTATCATTCTTGTATGTATGAAATGACGTAAGCGTTTATGAATGAGTTGTATACTTAGGATGACGTCATTACGCTGCTTACGGATTGGCGCCGTTTTGTCAAAATATCTATTAACTGATATGGACTAATTAGAGTCAAACTTTATTTGGCCTCATTAATATTCACTTTATTCTACGTCACTACCAGTCCGCATTATTAATGGTGGGTTTCAATTTGACCTGACAAATATGCATGATTTTCGTCACTACGCATGATGTTGCGTTTCAGTTGGAAATATGGCTCCGAGGCTGAGTGCGCAATTCTATGGAGCACTATGAAAAATAGAAGTCGACTATGAACGGTGTTTGATATAGTATCGACTTTTTTGCTTCTATGAAAATTAACGCACACCATAGTTAAGAAATACAGCGTTTTCATTTGATGACAAATAAAGTTGGACACTAATGTGGATGAACACTTACATATACTTAGACACCTTACTATTATCTACTTTCACCTTACATTTAACAGCCGCCTGAAATATCTGTCAAATGTTGCGGTTCGGACCAGAATATCCGTGCCGAGGGGACCCACCCATTAGGCGGTAACGAGGCTTGTCGAGTTGCCGCCCATAGGCGGGCTTCCTAGGGACCTATATTCCGATCCTAGCCGCAAACATATGTCAGATATGTTTTCTTGCATATACTGCCATATTATTTCATTATTAAAATGGTATACCTCAATAAGATATTTGTTCATTGAAATTAATGTCATTTCATCTTTCAACAGGGTATGCATTTATAACTTTAATAACAACGGCAAAATGACGTCATCCTAAGCACATAGTTCCCTTCTAAATTGATGTCATTTTAATGAGGTTCATTTTAAAAATGCGCTGAAATGACGTTGTTGTGTGACACGAGACACATCTGGCACTCCCCATGCCAGATGAAAATCCAGCATGGGTAAAACTCACAGAACGTCAGTCTGCTATGAAAGAATGAGGTTTAACACATACCAGTGTCGTTTCTGCGACTCCGTAAAAATGTTATTGCACGACCGTGCATATATTTTGACGTGACGTCATTTGCGTTATACAAACAAAGTGTAAAGACTATGAAGACTATGAGCCAGAGGCTCGTATAATATAATTTTATTAAACTCATTCAATACTAGTAAGCTCAGTATTGAACTTACACATTCAATATCCTCTATAAGATATATAAGACATACATTTAACACATATAGAATGATTCTGATTAATCTTAGAAATGACACACTTGAAGATGTAGAAACTGATTTTTTTGTAAATAGTAACTTAATTCAAATAAAATGTTCGAAATATTAGCATCTCCGATTGCTTATTCTTTATTTTTCAAGGTTTTCAATAAAATGTATAAAGTTGTTAATAAAATACTTATATGGTTTTATTATTTTACTGATAGATGAAAAAGTTCTTCAAGACAGAATTCGAAATAATTGACTACAACTAGTATAATAAAAAATGTTGACAAGAAAAAGAGCCTTTCGCCATTAATCATGATGTAACTTCTTTACGATGAAAATACTATTGGCAAGTATGCATGGATAAAAAACTTCTCTTTGATACAAAGTCTCAGTTTCCCTAACGTTGTAGATAGACACATATATCTGTTTCTTTAATCTTTTCAGATGAAAGCATTTTGCCGAAACGTATGTAATAAATAATTTCTTATTGTTCGTGTTTAGCTGGCTTGTTCAAATTGAAACATAACGTACAGCTTTTAAAGTTATCACACTGAAAATTTACTGAATAATTATAACATAACATATAGTATAATTGATTTTTAATAGTTTCTAAGCCTGTGAGAAAGATCTTTGTTTTTTATTATTTAAATAAAGTATTTTTAGAAAAAGTAGCTTAAATAGCTGCATGCAACATCAAACACTTTTATTGACAGAAGTGCAGTTGTCTAACGAGTTTGCTGATTGTTAGCTAATTGAATCTGTTTGTTACCAGATATCTTTTATTGACTTTTAGTATATCTATTTTATTAACTTCTTGCGTTTGTCATATATTTTGTTGGAGGCGTCCGTGGCCGAGTGGTTAAGGTAGTTGACTTCAAACCATTTGCCCCTCACCGCTTTGAGTTCGAATCCTGACAGGGACTTTGGATTCTTTCATGTGAGGAAGCTATCCAGCTAGCTTACGGTACGTACGTCGGTGGTTCTACTCAGGTGCCCCTTCGAGCCTTAAATAATGCACGGAAGGGCATATGAGGTCTTCCTCCACCAGTAAAGCTGGAACGTCGCGATATGACCTTTACTGTGTCGATGTGCCGTAAAACCCAAAAACAAAAAACAAACAAATTATATATTTTGTTGGTGATATAACCCGTTTTTTCAAAGGGAAAATCACTTGATTTGGGAATACAGGCTGGTGGGTGTAAACAACATATTCTGAAGGTTAACACAACTCCTCCTACATTTGAGAAATATTTATTGATGTTAGTTTCTCCTATCATTTATTATTAACAATATAATGCTACATTAATAGGTTACTTAGGTATAGTGTCAACAGCTAGTTTTGCTAATGTATCATATAGAAAAATCTAACAGTTTTATATTATTCGTCTGGTTACGTTTATAATCATAAGCTAGGGCTGAAACCATACCCACACGTGTTTAAAACAAATTTTGTGTCATTTGATCATACCCTGGATTTTGTTGGCAAATTATAGGGTTTTCTTTGTGTCTACTCGAACAATGCCACATTTAATTTTATGACAGTTCATATTGATTTACTGATATTTGACAGTTTTTATATATTACTGTAGTGTTGATACTGTATGCATGGAAGAAAGTTAAGATTAAAGCTCTTGTAGTCTTGAACATCTTGAATTTCCTCACTTTGATGATTGTTTTATGTAAGAGATTAATAACATAAATTTTGGTAATTATTGCTTTGAGTAAATAATTTCTTGGCTGCCATTTTCCATGTTGCTATCAACAAACCGTTGTCCAGGTACTGCAATAATTTTGTTTCTACTTCCGGGTATAATTATTTTCCGATAAAATATATATTTTAGCAAAAATACTAGAAAAAATAATACTCACCTTACCCGAACAATCCAGTTATATATAAGTTTTGTCAAAGCAGAAATTGTCAGTGTAAAATATTCTTTAAAACACCGAAAAACATCGAATCAATTCACAAATAATTTATCAATAATCAATGTCAGATGACGTTATCAGTGGTCCTCGTAAAAATCTTTCCCCGTGATAATTTTACTTGCTGTCATAGGATGAACGGTAGCAAATTATTTTTGCCGTTGATAACTCTGTATGAATCAGGGCCCCATGTGCTGACAAGTCATTTATTATATAATTAAGCGATGTTTTAAATAACTACCAGATGAACGGAAAATAACGAGGAAAAAATGGCATTTTCTCGATAACGACGTCAACGTCAAGAAGTCCCATTTTTGCACTACACTACACATATAACGAAAATGACTTCACGTCAAAATGTATGCACGACCTTGCAATACCATTTTTACAGAATCGCAAATTCGGCACGGGTATGTGATAAAGTATAATAAGATGATAAAGTATAATAAGACTATCTAGAATGATAGAAAGTTGTCTAACTTAAAAAAATTAATATGGCCAGCAATATCTTCAATTCATTCATTAAAGCAGTACAGACGTTTGAAATGTTTTTTTACGTGACCTCACAATGCAGCGGCAAAACAACGCGTGCAAAAACCGTCAAAAAAGAAAACAATCTCACTGTTGCTTGTATTTTACTATAAATAATCGGTATTTCGCTTGTAAAATATATAAATAGATAAGATAAGAACACAAACAGTGTTTCCAATATTTGTTACCCTCAAATTGATGTTCATCAACCGACTAAAAGCCTTTAAAGAACGTTAATATTAGAAACACTGAGGCGAGAACAATTTTAATCACCAACAATATAGTCCAACTATAATTATTCTTGACGCTTTAGTATGGAAAAACATCTTGATTTTGCTCGTCTGTGTTATACATACAGCACGATATGTTGTTCAGATGTATGTAGGCCTACGGCCTTCGTGATTATATAACTCCATACCCTGCTTTATGATAGCACAGTTCACACAAAATCAAAATATATATTTCGTTTTCTAACCGCCCTGAAATTTACTTTCTCGCCTTACTTTCTAATCATACGAGTTTTAACAACTTGTTTGCCTAAGAGCATTAGGACCGTTTAACGATACGAATTTTCCATAGTAACGGATGTTGCATTTCGTGCATACGCATTCTGCGTAGGGCAAAAGGAATAAAGAAAGAATATATTATATTTGTATTCAACAACTTCATTTACAACTTAATGTAATGTAAATGATTAACCATTAGTTTAGAGCAGTTTATTTTGATAAATAATCTTTATGGGTGCACAAAGGTTTGCTAGTGCAGATTTAAGCACTGAACTTAAATAAGAGGTCGTGAATACGACATTTATGGGCAATATTTTTCTTTCAATTCTCATTTTCCAAAATGACATTCAAACTTGCGTTCAGTGGTATGACGCTTCGTATAATAAAATGTCAAGTAATAATACTCAGAAAAAAGCACATGCCTATACAAAGATCACATGCCGGCGTCGTCCTTCATGTTGTCTGGACATGATTTTCTTAAATGAGCTATACACTTGACTATATAAAGTTAGCTATGCAGTGTTAGAAATTTTTGATCAGTTTAGGGTGTTACATAAATGAGTCAATAAACAAATTCAATCAAACCTTTTTAGGATGTACATTTTAAACATTTTAAGGGAGCATACCTTATCACATGATTTGAATCTTTTTTTTTTATTTTAATTATCTTTTTAATATTTCTTTTTTGTTCGCCAGGGTTATCCATTTGATCCCATTATGAACTTTGACTGCTTCGAAGAAAGTGTAGGCAGAATCAATAACATATTAATGTGTACACAGTATCTTGATTTTTGAGAGTGTTCGCATTATCATAATGTCTTTTTCCTGTAAATAGTTCGTTTTAAGACAATTTTCGTACAAAGGAAAAATAACAAAAATTGAAAATATTTTTATGAAACAGGTTCTACAATAAAAACACTTCCAGTTGTAGGAAATGTTCAGTGTAATCGACAATTTCTCAATTTCTGTAACATTTCAACGCCGGGTTAAATATCCAGAATTAAAATCGCATTCAACCTGAAATACTGACGAGAAATGGACGACTTGTGTCGAGGCATTTGGAATATTACAACTAGAAGTAAGGTCATCTTCTTTGCAAAAGAAATTAAATTCAAATACATTCTGATTGCTTTACATGCCTCGTTTTTGTTCAAAATACCTGTTGAAAAAATGTTCGCGGTATCAGAATTTTGAGGATGCGCGCGCATGGTATAACCCCTTTGTTAGAGGTTTCAGTAAAACGATAACACTTTTGTTGTAAGCTTTAAGACACGTGTATTTTCATTTCAATAATAAGTAAATAACAATGTCTTAA
>NW_026852017.1:0-32603 GCF_026571515.1 Ruditapes philippinarum
AATTGTGTACATTAATTAATAGCACGTTTATTTAACATCGTTACACACCATTAAGATGTATACAGGACATCTGTTCATTAATTTATTCTATATGTATATTTCTAATAATTATGGTGTCATTTTGACTTTACTTTTATAGGAGTAGAATCTTTAATAAGAAGTAAATTTGTACTTTAAAATGTTGATATGCAAAATAGATAAAAATTAATTAATTAATCAATTAATTAATTAATCTATGAATTGAAATTATTGAATTGAATTGAATGAATGAATGAATGAACGAACGAACGAACGAACGAACGAACGAACGAACGATCGAACGAACGAATGAATGAATGAATGAATGAATGTTTACTTTAGATTAAGTTATAAACAGCATGTTAAAATTTGCAAATGTAAAAAAAAAGGGAAAAAACTTAAGTTATACACATTCAGCAGATTATGATTTAAAACAGCTTTTTTGATAAAGTGAATGCGCAAATTACAAAATATACATATATCTCATTGTAAGTGTAGATCTAATCACGGTAATATGATAAAGATATTCAAGTTTCCCCCATTAAATGACTTTATAGATAAAATGTCGATGTGATAATCGGAAACTTGAGAATCTTACAATCATCATGCATCTCATGATATTTTGTTTAACGAAAAAAGCGGTCAAGGTTGTGTCGCACAATCAATAGCCATGTTTAAATAACACATTTATCGTGCTGGGTTTATTTATAAATTCAAGTTTTATGTTAAACATTCATAAAAACAATTTCGTCAGTATAATGTGTATATGTTTGTACTTTTGCACTTTAAACATGCACAACGCTAAATGTCTTAAGTTAGTACGAGGTACGATCAAAAAGTTCTCGGTCCGATATACTTCTAGCCACTACACTGACATTTACACACGATACGTCGATATCGATATCTTATTGAAGATTACTGACCGAGTTACACGCGATTTTACACAGATTAAGTTACATAAAACACATTTGGTCAGTAGAGAGATGTGTCTTTTAGACCAAACGATCAGAGTCGTCATTAAGAAAGGGATGCCCCCCAAGGAAATCAATGAAGACTTCATGGATACATTTGGGAAGGAGTCTCCTTCCTATAGAACTGTGAAACAAAATGGGCTGCATTATTTAAGAGGGGCAGGGAAAGCATTGGAGATGATCAGCTGTCTGGGCGGCAAAAAGAGGCTACAACGATGAAACTGCCGAAACTGTGCACGATCTGGTCATGTGCGACAGAAGGCGAGAACTGCACAGCATCGCTAAGATAGTGGGTATAAGCTTTGATTCAGTTCAGCCAATTCTGACTGCTGTCTAGTGTTTCCGCAAGAGAGTTGATTGATGACCAGAAACGGACCAGGCTTGACATTTCAAGATATCTTTTGTCTCGCTACGAGGATGACCCTGATTTTATCTACCGGATCGTAACTCAGGATCGAACATGGGTCAATCACTTCGATCCAGAACACAGAGCATGCAGTGGAAGCATCCTGGCTCACCCCCTCCGAAGAAATTCAAGAGGGTGCCATCAGCAGGGATAGTCAGGGGATAATCATGATTGACTATCTTGAGCAAGGTCGTACCATAAACGGTACGTACTATGCATACGGATTGATACGTCTGCGTCAAGAAAACGCGCGTAAAAGGAGTGGCAAATTGACTCAAGGCGTTCTGCTCCTGCACGACAATGCGCCAGCTCACACATCCCAATTTGCGATGGCTGCTGCAACTGACTGTGGCTTTGAAATTCTTCACTATCTCCCACATTCTCAGGACTCGGCCCCATCTGACTACTACCTTTGTCCGAAACTAAAAACCAAGCTTCGTGTTAGACTTTTGGGAAGCAATGAAGGTGTCATGGAGGCAGCCAATGAGTTCTTTGAGGAGCAAAATAGATAGTGCTATTTTGAAGGGTTTAACAAGTTGGAGGACAGGTGGACAAAGTGCATTGATGTAGAGGGCGATTATATTGAAAAGTAAGACCATTCGTTGGGTTCTCTGACTACCGGAATTACATCGGGCCGAGAACTTTTTGTTCAATCCTCGTACTGACTGGAAGAGCTAACAATGCGATATGCCGACTTTTCTTTGTCTGTAATGGTCGCATCCATGGCTAGATAGCAGGCATATATAGGGTTGGGAAACGTTCAACAGAACTGTTTCGTTATAATTTACTTCCTCCGGAAGTCATATTATTAGTTTCTATTATTTTTTTGGCCAATAAATTATCAAAACTGGAGTTGACCAGTAATCTATGTTTTATTAATGGTTGCACTCAAGACCTCAACAGACTAGAAGACTAGGTAGAATTTTGTAGAGCAACACCAATTAAAGTTTAAATGTACAAGCAAATCTTAATGTGTGAAGGTTACTTTTTCTTGATTAATTCATACAAATTTATACTAAAATTACAGGATAGGACATGTTCTATCTTTCTTGTTGTATAGACATCCCAAAATAACAGGTGACCCCGATGGTGTGTTTAATGAATGAATTTCCTGAAAAAATTATGGCAAAATTGTAAATATTTAGTTAGGTATGATAAAATTTATGTTGAAAAACACTTGGGTAGCCCCCCTTCCCCGAGTTGTAGCATGTTCGAATCCCAAATAAATAAGAAAATTATTATAGACTAAAAAATATGTAAAAAAAAATGGAAGAGTTTCCATCATTACTTCTGAAGGAAAAATAGTTCATTACAGTAAGACCAAAATATAGAAGAGGTTTTAGGGTTCTCAAATATTCTATTAATTTCAGGAATGAGGATATGGAAATTTCCTAAATGCCCCTATGCGATCCAGGTCTAAACATATTGGTCTACCTTTGAATCAATCGTCGTAATTGGTCAACACCGAAAATTGTAATATTTACTTATATTCCAGTAATAAAAGTGGGTAAATTCTGCAAGGGACCCACTTTGAGGAATTGATTTGTCAGGAAACCTGAAGTGTTGTATTGCTCTGAAAATTGTATATCATATCTTTAATTAGTGTTGTACTCTGTTGAGTAAAGCAGAGTCTTTCAAACACTGGTAGTTAAACACGAAGTAGACACATACATGAAACATGCTGGAATAAAACTAATGAAAGATAAATGTTTGCTCAGCACAAGATTGAAAAAAGGATAGTTAAGAGAACTATTCGGAAGGGTGCAGCTTATGGCTGATACTGTTTTTGAAGGTTTGACTAGCTGCCGATGCCAATATTAGTCTGTTTCATAGACAAATACCTACAGGAAAGAATGTCGAAATGTGTCGGGTGGGAGTTGTCAAATAAAACAAATGTAAAGTTATAGGTCATAAAAATTTATCTTAGTTTGCGTTACTGATGAGGTAACCAATAACGTTATTTTATTGGAGTAAGTTTTATTGGCAATTTCTTTGTCATTTATTTTGGAAGATTTTGACATTTCCTTTCGATAAACCTACTAAGCTTATTTTACCTCAAGAATTATATTTCAGTGTATTTGATATGCGATTGGTCCAGAAAAGGTCTTTACTTAGTATACCTATATGTCTAACAATCACTGTTGTCTTCAGTTATTGAACATGAAGTGTATATCAAAAAAAAGGACCGGGGGCTTTTTATTTCTTTTCTTTCTTTCTTTCTTTCTTTCTTTCTTTCTTTCTTTATTTATTTATTATACTTTTGTGACATACATAGATTTCACATGCATATGCATGCACCCATTTCATATCAATACATAATTATATCAAAACACATAATATTTTGTGAATGTTTGTCTTGTATTTAAATTTTGCTTAGTATGTCATTTTTTATAAAAATAGAGATTTTACCAATATATTAGAAACGAGGGTTTAATGTTTAATAAATGATAATGTTTTAATGTTGATGGTAGAGTACTTACTATATTTTAAAAGGAACATTTCTTAAAATGGTACTCAACCATGTTTGGAATAATTGCAATTTCTTTTTCGATAATTTTTAATATGAAAGAAGGGTAACTTTTATTGTTGTTTTCTTATCTGTGTTGAAAAATGAAAGATTTCATTAGAAAAATAATAAAATTTATACGACTCTTCTCAAACCGTAATGCAAAACACCAAAACTTATATTATTAAGCTGAAAAGAATAGGTATTCCGTTTCAATTTCAAACAGTTCCTAATCTATTCCACATTATTTCAACATAATGACATTCTCAGAATAGATGTTTCATACTTTCAGGCTGCATGTTACAACAAGAGCGATCAGTAATCACATGTGTCGCCTCATAATGGCCAATTTCATGTTGGGACAAATTTTGTGACAGACGGACAGACAGACGGACAGTGCACAACTAGACTTGGTACTGATCAATCATGTAAAGTTTGGATAAAATTGCACCAGAAGCTTATGAGGAGTAGTCCGGACAAGCTTTTGCCTATCTGGCAACACACAGAAAAAAACACCTTTTTATCAAAGGGCCATAACTCAGCCAAAAATCATTCAACCGGAAAACCCGTGCAATATGCGCAAGGACTTGAGCTACAGATCAATCCTGTAAAGTTTCATTGAAATTGCATAAGTAGGATAAAAGAGAACTAGTCCGTACAAACATTAAAAAAAAAATATTAAAGGGCCATAACTCTGACAAAAATCATTGAACCGGAAAATGCTGACAATAAGCACAACTAGACTTGGTACTGATCATTCCTGTAAAGTTTGGATGAAATTGCACCAGTAGTTTATGAGTAGTAGTCCGGACAAGCTATTGTGTATCTGGCAACACACAGAAAAAAACACCTTTTTATCAAAGGGCCATAACTCGGCCAAAAATCATTCAACCGGAAAATCCTTACAATATGCGCAAGGACTTGAGCTACAGATCAATCCTGTAAAGTTTCATTGAAATTGCATTAGTGGTATAAGACAAGTAGTCCGGACAAACTTTAAAATTAAAAATTATTAAAGGGCCATAAAACTCTGACAAAAATCATCGAACCGGAAAATGCTGACAATATGCACAACTAGACTTGATACTGATCATTCCTGTAAAGTTTGGATGAAATTGCACCAGTAGTTTATGAGGGGTAGTCCGGACAAGTTTTGTGACGGACGGACGGACAGACGGACAGACAGACAGACGGACAGACAGACGACGGAGAAGTGATCCCTATATGTCGCCACTACTCCGTAGAGGCGACACAAAAATCACACAAGTTTATACTCGACAATTTCATTTTTCAGAGATATTTTATTTGTTTTGAATTATTCGCATTAGAAATTTAAACTGAAATGTCCTTATTTTGGTAAAACAGTAGCTTTTCAAAATTGGGCTTTTTACTAATTCCATTTTTATATCATTATTTTCCAAACATTTTCCTATTTATTTTTCAAATTGAATTGATTTTGGTTTAACCGTTCTTTGCTTCGTATATATAGTAAATAATTTGGTTGTTTTTTTTTTTACTTAGGTCTTTTACTAGAGTATATATATTTTTTACTACACTATATATATGATATTTTCATCTTAAAGAATTTGTTTTTGCTTTTGATTTTTGCTTGTGGTGATTTGGTAGAATTTTAGAAATGCATTGTTTTTTTTAATTATATAATTCTTTAATATGCTCAAAGAAGTAAAAAAAATCCTACTGTGCTAGATATTTAATACCTTTGTCAAACCATTTGCTTTTATATAAAAAAAGAGTAATACCAAATGAATTCTTATCTTAAAATTGATCCATATTTCTTGCTTTCCAATTGTTTCATTTAATTTGTCAAATTTGATACTATACCATGCAACAAGAATGGCTGTAAGAAAAGTATTGTGTTTACAAAATTGTTTGATAAGTTTATTATCTATTTTACGTCCCCTCCTGCTTATTCAAATGTTTTATTGTAAAATGTATTCCAAAGCACACTTTCATCATGAGACAGGAAACTTTTGGCTAAGCATGCTTTGATATAACTTGAAAAAAATATTTATCATTTAAAGCCCTTTATCTTTTATTCTACACTGCCCTACAGAAATTCCTTCACACACTTTGATATGAACTTGAAAAAACATATTTATCATTTAAAGCCCTTCGTTTATACATGTAATTGTAATATATCTCTTTTTATATTTTTTTTCTGTTTGTAATTCCATATAAAATTATACTGCAGTATAGGTATTTTGTTATTTTTTTTAATATTATATATATCAGACGGGTTTGTCAAAACAGTAAAGGGATAAATAAGTTTTGGTAATGCAAACGTTTTCATTACTGTGATTTTTCGTAATATTTAGTCAGTTTTCTATGTTCCCTGTGTTTTAAACAATTTTTAGCTTAGGTTGTAAACTGAGGTCTATGTATTTAACGTCGTTTGAAAAGTTGAAGCCTAGTGTTTTAGCAGATTCATTTAACATATTTATCTTTTCAAAATATGAATGTCTTCAAGAGACCGCAATCTTAAAATAGTAGATTTAGTTCAAATTAAGTTTTAGACCTGATACATATTCAAACTTTGTAATATTGAGGAGTTTTTCCTTGACTATTTTCCAAATAAACCTCTATCTTAGTTGTAGCTGCTGAATAGAGGATAAATCATAATGAATGAGTGTAGACTTAATATTAATTCAATTGAACGAGTTAAATAAAATCATATTAATTATGCGAGTCTCTAGGATTTCATTTAGATACCCACTAGAAAATGTTTCGAACTAAATATCTAAGCTCTATCTCTTTGGTTTTTTTTTTAGAAGATTGTCAAGCCTTTTTTTTCGGATGCCATGGCAACCAGAATTTAGCATGAAATGGAATTCTTTGAACAAGTTTTAAAGAGCTTCATGCCAGGAACATTCCTGCTCAGTTTTAACAATATTTGTCTATCAGTATAGATGTTTTTTAAGAGTATTGCAAAAGATCACTCTTGAACAGTTTAGGTTAACGCTAACATTAGCACGCTTTAGAGATATTTTTGTATACAATTCAACGTTAAAGATTTATTAAACTAGTGTAATTTCATTTTTTTTAAATAGCTTTATAACACTTCTGTGTCATTATATTATACACAGCATTAATATGTCAAAAATGTAAGACATTGACTGTCACTAGAAATATGTATTTGTAAGCTTTTCGTACATAAGATTATCATATATACCAGTGAGGTGAAAACAGAACAAACCGTATTTTACAAAAATTACAATTTTTTATTATTACACGAACGTCAATAATGGGAGTACATAGAGGATAAGACTTTATACAATAGTAATGTTTATTAAAAAAGAGTGTGACTAAAAAAAGGATTGGAGCACCACACTAAATACCGTATTCCGGTATATACCGGACAAGGCGCTTGAACTATAAAATGCTAAAATCTTGCTTTTTGACCCAACGGAATGAGCTTTAAAACGTCTAATTCATCTTTTCACACCGATTCATGTCAGATAATGAATGAAAAATGTAAAAATCGGCGAAAAAAACGATATTTGTCTATTTTGTGATCATGATTTCTGCAAGCGTCTACAGGTACTGCTCCAATCCTGTATTGAATTAAATCCATTAAAAAAGGGGGTTTAATTCCTCATTCAGAAGGGTTAGTGTAAAATCGTCGTAACTCGTAAGACATACAGAGATACAACCATTTTGCCTCTATCTCACACTATAGTTTATCTCTTTCTAAAACAGAACATTGCCCCCAAAAAGCTCTAAATATACAATACATGTATCAGACATAACACCATCATAAACTCAGAGAAACATGTTACTTTGTTTTTATCAAATGGTGTACCTTTTCTTTCTTTTCTGAAATTTTAGTAGCTTATCTTTTACCAAAAATTAACAGGTCATTTAAATTCCATATGGCTCTTTCAAAATAATAAGGTGCCTATTTATATTTATTTTGTCATTGGATAAAAATATGGCTAAAAAAAGTGTTTGCCCCATGTAGTTGGGTAAACTATCTTATATTCTCTTAGTTTATAATCATGATAAATAAGGTAAACAAAACATGTACATGTATCAAACAATGGTTACAATACATTCACAAAACATGAACGGAGCTAACTACAATCTACAATTGTTTAAGTATGTATTTACATGTGATTCAAACTTACAAAAAATGTAGAAAATTGCGTAATTTATTGCTGCCTTTGTATTAGTTATAAAAATGTCTCAAAATATACCTGAATATAATCTTTGATTTTCACCATAACTGAACACATATACATAACACACATATGAACTGTATATATAACATATAATCTGATTAAAGTAATGCATTAGGATCTGACAACCACCAAAAAAATTGTCACCTTGTGACCTTTCCAACAGCCTATCATCAGCGATATTTAACAACTTTGAAAGCAATGCCGTTTCTAATTTTAATCACTGGAAAACCAATACTGAGTATTTAATTTTTACGATTTTGAGAACAAACATGGCATTGTTGTACATATAGCCGACAGAACAATCTTGCCTATTGAAAATTGAGTCTATAATTTCCAGTTTATTTGCAAACCTTTTTTTTTCTAACAAAAATCAACAATTTGGTTTACTTCCACGGACAACGATATTTTGATACTTCATCTAATGCCTATAATGTAAAGGACGATTTGATTGTACGACTAAAAAAACGATTTCTGGTGAAATCCGAATCACTATGAAGGCGAAACAAATATGGTGGTAATCAGATCTATATGCAAGAAATAACTCGTATAGATCTTAACTTTAGTCAGATTGATATAAAATACACACGTGTGTGTTATTTATCATTACAGTAACTTACTATACGTAACAATTATACATTGATGGCTATGTACAGATAAAAATGTCTTCAAAAGCAGCATTCCACCGTATAGCCAAAATATTTCAAGAAAAATTAAACATGACAAAAATGATTTTAAGAAAAGTAAAGATTTAAGATCCAAGTTATAACTTTGTTTTGTGCAATTATGGACTAAAATTGTATTTATCACTAACTCAGAAAGGTTCATTTATGCTTATTTTGACCTCTTTTTGGTAAATATACGTCAACTGCAATTGCTGTTTGCAATGTGTAAATTATTTTCTTTGTTCACTTCACAATATTTTAAAGACATTTTAAAATTTTCACGAAAATTTGCATAAATCTAGAGGCACGCTGCTTTAACCTAAATTAATTTACTAAAAGCTCCATGAAAAAACTCATACAACTCTGCCTGAAGGCCTACATGTACTTAAGCAAGACATTGACATATTGAAATATATACATGTGTACTTTTATGACAAAATGGCACTAAAATATTAAAGTATATGAAAATAAATTTATCATATGTCCTTTGTTTACATTTTTTTTTCTTCTTCTTGAAAACAACATAACTTTACCCTTTATAACTTTTAGAGAAATATTTAATGAGATAAAGTTTTATACCCATTAACAAGATAATTTTCCAAGAAAATATATAAAAACCCAATCATTGTGAAAAGCAGTTCAAGATTTTTGTACAGCAGTTTAAAATTCTCTTAAATACTTCAAATTATACACGTGATACATCGATACTAGCAAATAAACCAACATTTTTATATTGTCCACTTTTTCATGGTCATTCTAACAAAATATATTATCTAACTACAAGTGATTGATGAATTACCTGAATTTTCAAATCTTGCTGCCTTTTTACCTAGAGCTTTGGGTTATCTTACTCTTTTGACTTATTTTTCCAGAATACAATGTAACTAAAGTGTTGGAGCACCACTCTTAATGCTGTATTCAAAGAGCTTAAACGATTAAATGCTAAAATCTCGCCTTTTCCTCCACCGAAATGCACTTTAAGACGTCAAATGCATCTGTTCACACAGATTTATAATGAATGAAAAATGTAAAAACCTGTGTAAAAAGCAATATTTTTCTATTTTGTGATCATAGCAATATTTTTCTATTTTATGAAAATGATTTCTGCAAGTGTCTGAAGGTACTGCTCCAAGACTGTAGTGAGTAATTGAGTTAAATCCACTATATAATACTTTGATAATTGCTGGTTGCTCATGTAATTTCTTTGGACTATCATTAACAAAAATACCAAAATTATTTTTCCAACTATCTCCATGGTAACTTTGGAACTACTGATAAGAAAAATTTTACAAATGAGATTAACTTTCTCCAAGATTATATTAAAAAGAAATTAATTCGTCACTAAAAAAGTTATGAATGCAAGAATCACCATTGAAACAGAAAATTAATAACGATTAAATGTATATAGTTTCATATAACTGATTGCTATTAAATATTGTAACGCAATAATTTGTAACAATAATACAATTCAAAGAAAAAGGAAGACTGTTTAAGAAGGTCGGATAATGATATTCCTCCCAGACCCTAAATCTACAAGAGGCAGTGGTTATTTGCATAATTTTTTAAAGCTCATATGATGGAAATTAACAACAAATTTCATTCAGCAGTTCAATTGGATTAAAAAAATAGACAGAAAATATATGACCGCACAAATATCAAATAAAATAGTTTTGACATTAAAAGAGCACTCAGGTATTAAACCATGACAGTTTCAAAATAAACATTTCAATTAGATTTAGATCTGAGATTATATTCCGACTGTGTCCCGGCGTCTCTCCCCCAGAGAATATACAAGCCGAGCATCAGGATAACCAGCGGTAGCATTCCTGCATGCATGATTAGTGTTTCCTGATGGCTGAATAGATCGTCCTTAAAGTAGGCCACGTTTAAACTGATAAAGTAAAACACCATAGTCTGAAAATACAAAATATAACATTATTAATTTTAAAATTCATAATACTAAGCAATTTTTAGTCTTTATACAGAACTGGTTCGTTTGTTCTTTTGATTGGGTTTTTATGTCACACCAACACAGTATAGGTTATATGGCGACGCTCCAGCTTTACTGGTGGAGGAAGACGTCAGGTGCCCTTCTGTGCATTATTTCAGGCATGAACGGGCACCTGAGTAGAACCACAGACATTCCATAAGCTAGCTGAATAGCTTCCTCACATGAAAGAATCCAAAGTCCCTGTCAGGATTCCAACTTGTAGCAGTGAGGAGCAAGTGGTTTGAAGTAAACGACCTTAACCACTCGACCACAGACTGGTTCATTTCATAATGTCAACATTTTAAGGCATTTTCTACAATAAAAACAAAATATTATTATTTTTATAGTAGTTCATGAAAAAAATCAGATTTAAAATTCAAGTATCTTTAAGACAATTAATTTTGTTGGTGTTGGCAACACGTTAAAACTTCAGGGACAGTTTCCTTATTAACAAATTCCTTAATAACTTATAATTTTTACAGTAAAACATAATATCTCCAAGTAAAAACATCAATATTTTTTACTTCTATGCAACAAATTTTGCAAGAGTTTAAATTACATGGCATTCACAAAATAATACAATAAAGCACTGACAGTAATCACTAATAACCATAAAAAAACAAGTTTTCCCCGCACACTCCACTATTTTCAGTGCTTGATAGTCAAACAAGAGCTAAGTAAGACATTTCTAGGTCAACAAAGGGGAACAATTCAGGAAAGAGCCATACTACAGTTATGGATCATGGTCTATGACCTACAATCATGATGCCTGTGGAAATACTTACAACAAGAGTTGATAGAAGGAGGGAGCTTTTGTCATCATCATATCTGAAGCTGGGTGCGTATAACGCTAAGAATGAGCATCCAAAGATCAGAGCACCTGTACACCTTACTGCTAGTGACTCCATGGGAGCCAATTTCTGTAATGTTGGGAATAAATACATGAGAATTATAATTTATTACAACTTTTAAGGCACAGTACCATGAATTATCATTACCAAGAAATGTTCAAGTCTCTGATGGGATTGGTACCCACAGCAGTGAGGGGGAGGTGGTTTGAAGTAAATAACCTAAACAGGGTTCGTACAGACATCCAATGCCAAAATTCAAGGACTTTTTAAGCACTATTTAAGCATGTTTTCCCATTTTTCAAGCACATTTGTTGCACATATACCGACACATAATCTTCAACCTATGATGGATAGTTTGTTCACCATTTTTTGTTAAATACACATTTTCTTACATTATAGAAGAACAACTAAGGGTGCATCAAGTACAGATTAGTTCAAAACAACTGCAATTTGTCCATTTACCGTTACCTTGAGTAAACATTTCATTGATTTTGATACTAAATTGGATCTTTTTTTTTATTTTGTTAACCATTGATTTTTATCAAAACTATGTCATTCTGTGATTCAAACATTTTCAAGCACATTTTTAGCAAATTTAAGCACTTTTCAAGAGAGTAATCAAATTCAAGGACTTTTAAGCCTTTTTTTACATTTTAAAGCACTTTTTAAGAAAGAGACTCAAATTTAAGCACTTTTTAAGACTGTACGAACCCTGCTAAAGCACTTGGCCCCGTAAGTCAAACATGTTATTATATCATTCAGTTGGTATGGAAAATAAGCATGTTTTAATTATAATTTGTCTCATCATCTTATATTGCTCTACAATAGTTACACAGTGACAAATTTGTACACAAAGCCTTCGCTGCAAAATTTATTTACACTGAATTTTTTTTAAGACTTATCCACATTTACATTGAATGATGACATCAAGATAAGACATAATTATGAATTCATGCAAGATCCTCAATGACAAATGCAAAATTTATATCAAGTAAAGAATAAATTGATCTGTTTATGTATTACAGTATCTACTGAAATTTACAGGACAGCCAGTGATTTACCTTGAATGGAATGACCCAGGATGGGAAGGTCATGTCACACAGTCCTGCCATAAACATTAAGAGGAACATCATTCTGAACAGCATGCTGAGATTGCCTTTCTGTTCTCTACCTCCAACGCGATACTCTCCACGCCAGAACTGGTAAACCGTTGTCATTAGCAACATCCCGTATGCCAACATGTCAAAATACATAGTCTGAAGTAATAAACAACAAATTGTGTCATACTTGCCTGATCGTGATTGAAGACATCTCAATGGCAATTTAATTATCAACATTATTTTTTGTCCAATAACATTGCCGTATTTTTCAAATTTCTGCTTAGTCTAACTTTGGTTTATTTGTACTAACTAAATAAAATTTAATTAATCAGTCGTCTAACCAGTCTAACTATAAGCAGTTTAGAGAAATGCTTTTTTCTGATTGAAAAATAATGTTGATCATTAAATAGGTTAATGTTTAATAATATACGTTAACAAAAATAATTGGTTGTGTGTCTGCGGCATGCTTGACCAATTTATTTTTGTTAATAGTATTATTAAACACTAACCTATGCATAGTAGTTTACAATATTCCTAACAAAATATTCATTGAAGTAACATTATGTCCAACTATATGTATATAGTGAGTGAACAGGTTAAAGAAAAAATAAGTTTACATTTTGGCAAATTTGTCAAATTAAATTCCTTTCAATTTTATAATTTACTTCCTATGAACAATAATAACTCACAAGAGTCAGACCAAAGGAATTTTCTATAAATAACCATGCCGACTTTATCTGTAAATATTCAATAAATATAAAAAGACTGGGGCAGCCTTTTTATATTTCAGGCAGACCTATATTTCAACTGAGATAATCATTTTTTTCCAAAATCAACTGTTGGGTCAAGCAACATTATTACATTCAATCTTATAAATATATATTCAATTTAGCTCGACTTGACAATGAAAATATGAGCATAATGTCACTTTAATTCAAAGCAATCACCTGTAATGTCATAAAACCAAATATGATATCAACCAGTGATTTTTCTCACTTAATGGCAAAACTTCAGCAGGCTAGCATAATCTTATATATTATAATTTAAATTATGTCTTTTATCTATCACAGTTAAATCCGTAATCATTTTAGTGCATATATAATTATGTCTAAAACGTTTACCTTCTCCGTAAGTTTGCTGTCTTGCTGGAAGTATGTGTATATCAAAAATGTCAATAGCAGCAAACTACTCTGAAAGAATTATAATTATACATGAAAATTTGTAAATTTAGTTTTCCTTTTAAAACACATTATTAAACTGGAAATCTAAAACTGTCAATGAATCTTAAACTGCTAACAAATAATTTGTTTCTTTCATAATCTTAAATTTTTTGTCAAAAGTAAGCATTTCTTATTATTTTAAAAGAATTTAACAAATTGATAGATTAATAAGAAAGGCACAGAAATAAATAAAGAATGGATATGGCTTTGTAGACAAGAGACCTATTTGTAAACATAAATGTAATTCTGAAATTTCAAGTAACGGCTTACAATAAGTCTTGACCAAAGATTGACCCCGATCACATTTTCATCTCTCGTCTTTCTCGTCAAGTACCAAAGTGCTCCCACTCCTACGAGGACTGAAGCAAATACCCGGGTAATGTAACACATCATTGCACTTTCACTTCCTGGAAACTAAAAATAAAATATTCTGTTAAAATTAACATAGAGACTGAGTACAGATAAATTTATCACAATAAATTAAACAAAGTATGAATTAGCTTTTAACCTGTAGCTTGCTAGAATCTACCCATGTGACTAGTGTTGAGTCCAGGCGGCATGTATCAGCGATTAAGACGGCATATTTGTGCCAATTGATCATGGTCTGAATATTTGCTATTCAGACAGTACATATTTGGAAACTTTCCATACATATGATGATGAATGATCTTGACCATAACTTAAGAATAAGGTTGGCAAAACCATAATTTAAGATATTTTATTATTTAACTTGTTTGAAAATCTTTGGATTTAATCCCTCACTCTGTTTTCCTTGAATGTTTACTGGGTAAAATCTGTGTATTTCAATTCGATTCTGATCAACTTTTTCATACTTGTCCATTTTAAGTGTAAATACTGTTTTCAAATGAAAATTGAAACATGTTGAAAAACATGTTTTATTTGATGAACATAATCAACATTGCAGTTTCCTAATCTGCTGTCATTATCATTAAACCCCCTCTTTTGTGAAATATGATTGAGACTCTTCACCCTCTATTTTTTTATTCTTTGTTTCACATAAATGAAGGTGAATCATGTGAGATGTATGATGGTGATCAAAAATATTTATTGATTTAGCATATTTTTGATTAATACATTTATGTATTATAAATTTTAAACCTAACAAAATAGAAATATTTTTTGTTTTCCAAAATAAGTACACAATGATATTATTGAAAAAGCTAATAAATATGATTATTAATGTAACTAGACCTATCACTGAAGGTGATTAATACCCCCACCAGCAACTTTGACTCTTGAACAATAAGTTGTCTGAAGAAAAATTTGAAATAAACCTACAGTAAATAAAGTACCATCAGCACTGTGTACAAAGAATTATTTCAATTTATTGCAATCCCAACTATCTTGATCTTGATATAAGCTTGTTATACACCAAGTTTGATAATAATATCTCATTCCTAACCCTAGTAATTGTCTGGAAACCATTTTTCTACTTTTAGTAACTGTGACCTTGAACCCAGGGAGTCCAAATGCAATACCAAGTGCGGTCTTCATGTAAGCTTTCTAAACACCAAGTTTGATTACAATATATGATTCCTAACTTTAGTTATTGTCCGGAAACCATTTTTCTATTTTTAGTAATGGTGACCTTGACCTTGGCCCAAGGGGGGTCCAGATGCAATACCAACCTATGTCTTCATATAAGTTTGCTATATACCAAGTTTGATTACAATATCTCATTCCTAACTTTAGTTATTGTCCGGAAACCATTTTTCTATTTTTAGTAACGGTGACCTTGACCTTGGCCCCAGGGGGTCCAGATGCAATACCAACCGGGGTCTTCATATAAGCTTGCTATATACCAAGTTTGATTACAATATCTCATTCCTAACTTTAGTTATTGTCCGGAAACCATTTTTCTATTTTTAGTAACGGTGACCTTGACCTTGGCCCCAGGGGGTCCAGATGCAATACCAACAGGGGTCTTCATATAAGCTTGCTATATACCAAGTTTGATTACAATATCTCATTCCTAACTTTAGTTATTGTCCAGAAACCATTTTTCTATTTTTAGTAACGGTGACCTTGACCTTGGCCCCAGGGGGTCCAGATGCAATACCAACAGGGGTCTTCATATAAGCTTGCTGTACACCAAGTTTGATTACAATATCTCATTCCTAACTTTAGTTATTGTCCGGAAACCATTTTTCTATTTTTAGTAACGGTGACCTTGACCTTGGCCCCAGGGGGTCCAGATGCAATACCAACCGGGGTCTTCATATAAGCTTGCTGTACACCAAGTTTGATTACAATATCTCATTCCTAACTTTAGTTATTGTCCGGAAACCATTTTTCTATTTTTAGTAACGGTGACCTTGACCTTGGCCCCAGGGGGTCCAGATGCAATACCAACCGGGGTCTTCATATAAGCTTGCTATATACCAAGTTTGATTACAATATCTCATTCCTAACTTTAGTTATTGTCCGGAAACCATTTTTCTATTTTTAGTAACGGTGACCTTGACCTTGGCCCCAGGGGGTCCAGATGCAATACCAACCGGGGTTTTCATATAAGCTTGCTATATACCAAGTTTGATTACAATACCTCACTCCAAACTCTAGTTATCGTCTGGAAACCATGATGTGGACCGACCGACGGACCGACCGACAAGCTGACTCCTATATACCCCCCCTAAACTTCGTTTGTGGGGGTATAATGATTTTTATCTTTCTGTAATGTTATTATAATTTTGAAATTACAATGAAATTAAATTTTTTATCAATCATTTTAAGGGTTAAATTGTTTTTTTTTTTTCAATAACACTTTAATCCCTTTTACTTTGACATGTACCTTGAGAGAGTGTAGGACAAAAGCCCCACCCCCCCCCATCTAAAAATGACAAGGTGGACAAAAGCCCCCATGAAATTTACACATAGGACAAAAGCCCCCCATCAAAAATACAGGTAGGACAAAAGCCCCCCCCCCCCTCCATCAAACAAAAGCCCCCCTAAGGTTTATCATCCAGACTGACTACTATCTTTTTCAGTTTGTTTTTTTCCTCAGAAAACGGCACCGTTACCAATAGAAAATAGACAACATATTTTCCAATTCATGACTGATAAATTCCCAAAATAACACTGAAAATTTCCTCAAAAATCGGCAAATTTAAAGGTAAACAAAACAGAAATGCCATTGACAAGACTTAGTGATATATGAGATAAAAACCAAGTATAACCACATGAGTGACATTCCTACCCGGTTAATTTCCTACTTTTAGTTCCACACCTAATATTATTTATGTACAATTGTTATAACTATCAATTTTTTTTTTCAACCTCAAGTAGCAAAAATAATCATTTAAGTTAATAATACATGGTTTTAAAGAGTATATTATGCATAATTTTTATGTGTCCCTGGATAAAAGTAATTCCCAAAGAATATTTTGCATCCTATGTAAAATTCTCAATTTGAGTCAAACCGATGGATTTTTTTCCCAATCTGTCCGGTACCGGCACCATTCCCAAAGTAGGGAAAAAAAACACTGTATTTTTTCACACGCTCAGTGTTAGGGAACTTGGGTTCTACTTCAAATAATTCTAAACTGGTATGGGCCTGTAACTTTTATTTCCTTGATAAGCGTTAATAAGCTATTCTCTGAAAATACACATTCATATCATCAATTAATTATATACGAATTACACAATAAATCTAATTAGAACTTTTGTAACATTAAATTTAAATTTTAATGTAAATTATCTTTTAAAACAATTGCATTTATTTGTTAAATTAAACATACCGACTTTGACTTGTATCATCACATCAAGTTCCAGATTTAAACTGACAAGATTCTCAATAACAATTGTGTGAGGCACTGGGGGGGGGGGGGGGGCTTTTGTTCTACCTGTATTTTTTATGGGGACTTTTGTCCTATGTGTAAATTTCATGGGGGGCTTTTGTCCACCTTGTCATTATTGAATTATAAACTTCTTAAAAATATTGGATGAGCTGGGGAATGTCTCACTGATTTTGGGTAAATGGGGGGTGAAATGTCTTCAAGAGTGAAGTGTCTGGGGGTCTAATGTCTTGTTTCCTTACTGATTTGGGGAGGGGTGAAGAGAAATGGGTAGTCAGACTATTCTCTCCCTTACCAGTTCCTCCCCTGACGTTTCCTCCATGACTGTTCTTTCCCTATTTTGGAGGAGAACTGTCTGCATATTTGTAGACATTCATTTGAAACAATATATAAGGCCAAATAATTACAAAAATATTTAGTCCTCAACATCTTTTCACAGCTATTTTAATCTAATCAACACCTTGATTCTTGAGTAATGAATAAATAAACACCTTAATTATCTCTGACAGCAAACTTAATAACGCACATATTATACACCTTTCTTCATTATACAAAAATATGAAATTTGGGTATTAAAATGCATTAATTAATCATTTTTTCTTATAAATTTTATTCTTATTTATCAAAAAAATAAATTAAATTAATACAACACAATATATATAATACCTAATGATTAATATGATTATCCTAATCAAGTAATTATTCATCTTAATTATTTTCAATAACTAAACACATTAAAAAGTATACATTAAATCTAATTTAAAACAAGCAATTATCATAGTATTGCAAGCAATCCATAAGTCCCCTACCGGTAAGAGCCCAAGCAACATTCTGAAGGGCCATTGGCCATTCACTTATGTTCCTATTTTAAGTAAATTTGTTGAAAAAGTTCTTTTAAAGTGATCACAGGAAACAGTTTTTATGTACAGACAGACGGACTGAAGGACACTCTAAAGTTATTTTTTAAACATCCCTGTTATCAAAATATAACATTTTTAAAATCCTATGATTGAAGAAGTTGGAGTAAAAATTACCAATTTCTCGAAAAAAGAGTCTAAGTTCAAAAGGGGCATAATTCTGGAAATAGTCTTGCTAGAGTATTGAACACTCACAAATGTTGAGTGATAATAAGAAACATTATATGAAGTTTGAAGTAGATACATTCAGAAAAAGAAGTTATTAAAAAAAAAAAACAATGTTTTTTTCATGAAAATTTTAAGTTCAAGGGAGGTAATTCTCATAAATTTTGTGCTAGAGTTGTAAACCTTGTCACATATGATGTGGTTGATGACAAGCAACTTATATTTAAAGTTTGAAGAAAATACCTTAAGAAATAAAGAACTTATAGTGAAAAAACTTAAAACTAGAATCAGAAATCTTGAAATTCAGTATATTTGTTGCCATAGCAACCAGAATTTTCAACACAGGAAGATAAGAAAAGGATGTGCATAATTTCTATACTGCCATCTACCCATATGTCAAGTTTCATAAACATATTTTCAGTACTTTTTGTGTTATCACTGGATCCAGGTTATGTGTAAAATTTGCCATATTTTCAGTCTATTTGTTGCCATAGCAACCAGAATTTTCAACATAGGAAGAAAAGAAAAAGGCGTGCATAATCTCCATACTGCCATCTATCCATATATCAAGTTTCATTAAAATATTTTCAGTACTTTTTGCGTTATCGCGGGATCCAGTTTTGCGGACGGACGGACTGACGGACGGACTGACGGACGGACGGACGGAGGGTAAACCTAAAGTCCCCTCCGGTAAACCGGTAGGGGACTAAAAATCAGAATAATTAATCATTATGCTAAAACATTTTCTTTTCTAATTTATATCAACTTACCCATATATTAAACATCTTAATACTTCGATGATTTTTTTTCTAATTTATATCAATAATAATTTATCAATTTTTTAAACATCTTAATACGTTCGTAATTTTTTTTTTTGTAATTTTTATCTGTTTATAATTAACTTACCAATTTGTCTAACATGTAAATATATCAATACAATATTTTTTCTCTCCCATTTTTATCAATTAATAATAAACTTACCCATTTATTCCAAAGGACCCGGCACAGTGTTGGGATAGTGTAAAAAAGTAATTCTAGAAAAAAAATTATACTTTATATATAATATATAGACAAGGGGTTGAACTCGCCAAATCGGCCGAACGCCCCTAGTCCAGTATAAGTCAAAATTGCAAAGTCATTCTTGCGTAAATCATATAAAGCTATATATCAAAATGCAGCTAAATGACATCACTAGACGTTGACAATAACATTACTGTCCCAACTTAAACCGTTTTTGAACAACAAACCGATATTTCGGATGACACATCGTATTTTTGCTAGGTCGGACAAAACCGTGCAACCTGTCAACACTCGATTTTCTACGTGTAAAAACGCAATTCCAAACCATGACATTATATCAACCCGCAATAAATCGATAATACAAAACAAAAGAAACAACTTACCACCGGAAATTGATTTTAAAATGTTTTATAGCGTCTGTAAACAATTAATTCCTGAATGTGAAAATGAAAGTTGTAATCAGCATCCATTTGCTATCACGTGACCAATTTGAAACGGATTATTTCATTGGTTGATTAAAATACAAAGCATTGCTGGGTCACAGAATCGTCCAATCAAACGATGTCTTACAACCGTTGCCGAGTATGTATCATGGCTTCAAAAAAATATTTTGTCGAAAGAGAAATAAAAAGAAATGAATGTTTGCTATAATTGATTGGTTTCGGAACAATTTCCAGCGGTAAGTTGTTTATTTTGTTTTGTTTTATCGATTTATTGCGGGTTGGTATAATGACATGGTCTGGAATTGCGTTTTTACACGTAGAAAATCGAGTGTTGACAGGTTGCACGGTTTTGTCCGACCTAGCAAAAATACGATATTTCATCCGAAATATCGGTTTGTTATTCAAAAACTGTTTAAGTGGGGACAGTAATGTTATTGTCAAAGTCTATTATTATTATTATTATTATATACCACATTTCTATAGCACTCTTTTCATAAATAATAAATGTTCAAGAGTGCTTTACATAAATCCGATAAAACATAATCATATATATATATATAAGACATAATGTACAACATTAATTAAGTAAACCTATTAAACAATAATGATAATCTAAAACCAGTAAAGGATGGTTAGAAATACAGACACATTTAGTTTAAAATCAAGGCACAATTAAAATTAACACTGATAATATAGCAAAAGTAGTACATGTATGATGATTTATGAACTAACGTCCATAGAACTTTATGAAATAATGTGTTTTGAGAGCTCTCTTAAAACATGGCAAGGTATTACAGTCTCTAACGTCAGGTGGTAACGCGTTCCATAATTTCGCTGCGGCTGTCTGGAAGCACCTGTCACCATATCGTACTGTCCTAGATTTAGGCACAACTAATGTCATTGAGTTATTCTGGGACCTCAGATTTCTGACTGGGATGTACACGTCTATCATGTCTTTTATATAGGCTGGTGATTGATCGATGAGGGATTTATATGTATAAGTCAAAATTTTATGTTCGACCCGATACTCTATCGGAAGCCAGTGAAGTTCACGTAAGATAGGTGTTATGTGGTCATATTTGAGTGTTTTGGTCACAATTCTTGCTGCTGTATTTTGAACATGTTGTAACTTGGTCATTGACTGCTTAGAGACTCCATATAACAGTGCATTACAGTAGTCTAACCTAGAAGTAACAAGTGAATTTACTAGAGATTTGGTTGCTAGTGTTGTCATTTACCTGCAATTTGATATATAGCTTTATATAATTTACGCAAGAATGACTTTGCAATTTTGACTTATACTGGACTAGGGGCATTCGGCCGATTTGGCGAGTTCAACCCCTTGTCTATATATTATATATACAATATATTTTTTTTTCTAAATTACTTTCTTACACTATCCCAACACTGTGCTGGGTCCCTGTGATTTATTTAACTTCTACAATAATTATAGATCTACTTCAATTTAAAAATCTTTTTTTCTAATTCATATCAATTTATATTTAACTTACCCATTATTTAATATCTAAATACTTCAATTATAATGCATTTATGAAATTACAATTGTCTTGTTCCCACCTGAATAACCCTAGCAGCTTCCGTGGAGTTCTTCTTATCAGTTCAGAACAGTGTAAGAAATTCGGATTTGAAACCACTAGGCTGGTAGGACTACCAGATTGGAATATTCAATAGCCCAAAAGACATTTCACTAGCACGATTCAAACAGTTGTATATATTGCCTCTGAAAATACAGTAGTCTGGTTGGGCTTGTTACTTTGAAATGTTGGTAGCCCGAGGAGAATTTTAGTAGTCAGGGGCTATAGGACTAGTGCTAATTTCGAACACTGCAGAATGGTGATATTCTTATTTACTGTTTACATTTTGATTAAAATAGACATCATTTCTAGATAAAAAATGAAGGTGGACTTTACTAACCAACATTCCTGGAAAAAAGAAAAGACCCAACGCATAGGCACCCCATAGCACGGAATCTCCCCAAATCCATGATTTTCTATCTTGTTGGGCGGAATACCCTAAACCTATCACCAATGCCGCAGCACGAATGAAGTCGTATGCATTCGCCATATCTCTAGAATCTTTAACGAAAGGTAAAAATATCAAAAATACGATATTATTGTTGTTGAAATTGGCGGACAGACTGTCATCAAAAACTATTATTTGATTTTAGTTAATAACGGTTTTAGGTTACAAGTTGTAAACCAGTCACGAAAAGCGCCGTCTTTCGGACGCATCTCATTTGTAAAGGGGAAGCTACTCGATTTTACAAAATAGTACACTCCCCTAGGGTGTGCCTAAAATACGTAAAGTGGCGTAAAGAGGCGTAAAGTGGCGTAAAGTGGCGTAAAGTAAATGACAACCGGCGTAAAGTGGGGAAAAACTGGTATCTGGCGTCAAATCGACAAACTCTTTCAATATTTAACTACATACCTATTATACTGATATTTCTGTGGGGTTTAATGTGTTGAAAAAGTAAAAAGGGAATGTACATTCACGATATATAATAATAAAAATATGTCAATGTCTTCATACTTAATTATTTAAAGTGCACTTTTATATATATTTCTTCCAGAGTACTACCTTTCTGTCTTTTTATTTTCAATTTTCTTAATGAACGAGCTTTATGTACAAATAATTTCCGTGGCGTATCAAATAATATCCGTGGCGTCACAAATAATATCTGTGGCGTAAAGTGGATTGAAACCACATGAAAAGGTATTTCGTCCCTTCCAATGGGTCTATATTTTATATAATAAACATGATTTGTGTTTACCCTAATTTCAGATAATAATTATTTATTTTCATTCAACTTAAAAACACAATATCGTGAAGTATATGGAAACTGGTGAAAAGTGGATTGTAAATTGAAGACTTGCGTGTTGAGAACGTACGTTAATCTATAAATCTGTCCAATAAATAGTGAATATTTGTAAGGTTTGAGAGAAATTAACATATTTACAAACCCATTTTCTTTTTATCTAATGCCTTAAATGTGAAGAAAAAGGTTACCTAGTGTTTTTATCAAGGCGCGCGAAATAAGCGCACGTAAAGTAGACGTCAGCATAAAATAAATGCATTTGAAAGACTAACTGGTAATGCTTTGCGAAATTTGTGAAAAGAGAACATTGGAGGATGTATATCATTTCATTTTGTAGTGTGACGTATTCAAGGAATACGAAAACGATATATTCCAAGTTACTATATTAAAATACCTAATATGATTAAATATGTTCAGTTCAGTTATGGGTGTCAAGTGAATATACATCTTATTTATCTATTGTCCCTTAATAAATAAGTTTTTAATCAAATCCATTTACTGCATTCTGCGTAAAGTAAAATTTCTGAATTGTGGATGGAATCCGGCGCAGAACGTCGGGAATAAAAAAATATTAATCTAATTCTCCTTTTTATATATAAATGAATATTTAATGTAGAAAATGTATCTTGACATAAAATAGTTCTTAATGTAACCCGTTGTTTTTATCAATGCAAACTTCTTTAATTTATTTTGATTAAATGTGTTGACGCCTTTTCTGATGCAGAGGCATTTTTTTACCCAATCGTTTTATGGATGAAGTGAACCTTAAAAGGATAAAATTATTAATTGTGAAAATTAGTGTCAGTGAACAATTATATTCTAAAATCAATCACTTTAAAATTCATTATACTAATTCCTTTATACAGATTTATTATTAGTTGCGAGTACGTGACTTAAAGTCAGCTTTAAAATCATAGAATTTGGCTCAAATGTTACCTAAATAGTACACTTTGTAGTGTTTAACGGCCCACACAGTAACATTATGGATCTATCGAATTCAAACATGTTTATCATTTGTCCCTTGGCGCCAGCATTTAGTAAGACAGTCATTCAAATCAATTATTTAATTATGCACCAGTTGCGCAAAAGTCCATTGCTAATATGACAGATCTGAAACATTCAAACGAATCTTCAGTCCAGAAAACGGTTCTCTTTATATTTCTAAATACAAACTTGTATAATCAGTTCAATGAAAACAAACGCTTTTCTTTCGCTTTCGACGTTCAGTCTTCTTCAGAAAAAATTGACGTTTATAAAATAACAAATGACGCAACGTCCGCTTAACTATACGCTAAACAAATTAAAATCTGCTAACATATTTAACTATATTTTGTTTGATTTGGGTTTTACGTCACACCGACATAGTATAGCTTTACTGGTGAAGGAAGACCACAGCGGTGAGGGGCAAGTGGTTTGAAGTCAACGACCTTAACCACTCGGCCACGGACGTCCCTTAAATATATTTAATTAATGGATTGTATTTTGTAATACGATGTATTTTGTACAAATCTGAAAATAAAGTTTCTTTTCTGTTCTGTTTTGTTAGCGCGGAAATAAAAAAACTTTGTCAAATAAATACAGAATCTTTCATGAACATAAATACAGCAATTTACAATAAATTACAATGGACCTGCACATGTGATACAAAAATTCTCATATTTTTTTATCGTAACGATTTTTTAACGCAAACTTGGTAATATGACTTCTCATAAAGTGCAATTACATTTATTTAAATTTTCATTTTCAGAACATGTCCTCTTAAGTTTCAGAGCACCACTAAATATACTGATCTTGTGTCAGCTAAAAACGTTGAATTGATCATTATAAAGTATGTATGTAAGGATTAGGTTGGGGTCTTTTTTTTTAATGGTGCCGTTTATATAAAATTATGACCCGGTCAAACATCGACCGAGGAGACATTATTCTATATAAAATATTGTCTAGGAATCATTATTTTAATCAAAATGTTGGCCGGTGAGTCATTATTTTATAGGTGGTAACGCAATAGTATTTTCTTTCTGTATATATACTCAATAAAATCTCTAATTAGTCACGCAATTTTAACGGCCTCACATAAATAAATAATAGAATAATATAAAAAATAAAATAAAATAAAATAAAATAAAACGAAATGAAATGAAATGAAATGAATGATGGGATTCCTAAAATATCAGAATTTGAAATTTGCCAGTAACATTGCATAAATTGTGTAATGATTTTATTGCCTCTTTATTTCATATGATTGTCTCATTATTCACATATTATTGGATATCAATAGCTTTTAAGAACCGTCGTGTCAGGTTGACACGGACACCCCTACCTGCCTATAACAACATCCTGCACGTTACCCAGGTAAGTACAAGGCTACCTGTCACTGATGGACCAAGGTGTATGCAATGTCACCTGGATTAATGCCGATAATCCTTGTTACTTGACAAATACATGACAAATACACAGAATGCCACTTTTTTACGCAGATGCTATATAATGTAGACAAAACATTGAAATAAAATCACTCTTTTCTGATATATACAAAGTGCGTTTTTTGTTAGTTCTCATACTAATAATTATTGACATTCAAAAATATTTTGCTTAAAGTTTGTGGAATTTAAATTATCTTACTCAGTGTATTTAAACCATTCAATCAATTGGAAAAAATGGGACGTTCGAGACGTATTAAGCCCCAGTTTCCATGCGGGAGGTGCCGAACTGAGTGTGAAGATACTAACTGCCTATGTTGTGAGGTTAGTCATTTTAATAGGTCTAAATATTTTTTCTTACGTGGGCCAAACCTTTTGAAATGCCATTTTGAATTGCGAGAATGATGCTTCTGTCAGTATTTCTAGTAACGGAAAGCTCATCTGTCTGCTACAGATTACGCATGTACAAACAGACATCATCAGAAAGGAATGTGACGTTTTTTAATTGCAAATACAAAAAAGTAGCCAGAAGAGCTGTTATAAATTCATGTAAAAATATTTAGAGAGGTCTACAGACCATAAGCAACAGGAAGAATATGCAAGAAAATACATATCAGGAATATAATTAGATATTGCGCGCCTCCATTCTAAACAACTTATAGTATATTTTGGCGGGAAATTTGAACGTGCGTGTATTAATGTCTGCAAGATAAATAAGGAAGATATAAATGATAATGATACTGTTACAACATTTTATTCATTCACTCATTCATTCATTATTTATTTGAAACCTACAATTTAAACCAAGAAAATTTCCTCTTTGTCAAAATTTGTCAAAATTTATTTATTTATTTATTTATTTATTTATTTATTTATTTATTTATTTATTTATTTATTTATTTATTTATTTATTTATTTATTTATTTATTTATTTATTTATTTATTTATTTATTTATTTATTTATTCATTTATTTATTCATTTATTTATTCGAAACCAAGAAAATTTCCTCTTTGTCAAAATTTGTCAAAAAGTCAGAACAATGTGAACAATTTCAGAGAAATGTTGCATGATTTTTATTTAAAAGTATGTTCTTTATTCAAGTCTGTAGAACATCTAGGCATTAATCTTAATATCTCACAGATAGGTGTTGAAAAGATTGATAAACCTGTGTGCAAGAAAATACATAAAAACATGCTTAAGAACATATCAGGAATATTATTAGATATTGCTAGCCTCATTCTACACAACTTTACGCATTTTGGCGGGAAATTTGCACTCTTAATGTCTGCAAGATTAATAAGGAAGATATACGAGGGCTGTTCAAAAAGTTCGTGGACTGCGGCTCTACTGTTGACATTTTTTTAATTTGCGTATATGATTTTACAAGAGACATATACGAAAATATGTCCTTATTAACAGTGAAAAAATCAATACAATATGTTTACAAATAACAATTCTGTGACAGTTACAAATCACAAGGGGTGCACAATCCGGCGCACGCTGATGACAAAACAAAATGACGTTCGTGACGTCGCAATATTAATGAAACATTTTACCAGCGTCATTGTTTCTGAAAGTACTCTTTTTAGTGTTCAATATCTGCGGATCATATACCAAAACCATTTTTCTGTTTGTGATGATGACCCGAGACCTAAAGTGGTCATCTTTTTTGCTCCATTCTCCGTATAAAGGTCCGAGTGCCGCATACTTTCCGCTCTTGATCGGAATTTTTGAGTAATTTCGACACTTAACGGACAGTGTTATAAAGTTAATTCAATTGTTGATTTATAGTATCAATTTGAAACCGCCCTCGTCCGATCTTTAAACAATATGATTATCAATGATAAAGAAAAACATTTTATCAACTGATAATTATTCTATGCGGTAAATCTACTGAACACCGGTTAGCATTAATTATCAAACGGACCAGGGTAAATACACGTTATACAAATAATAACTACAATTATTTATTGTAAAAAGGCATATATCCTGGTGAATGAAATAAAATATTATTTTAATTAAATTAAATTGTTTCGTCAGAATTGAATGCATAGACCCGATGCAGAAATTAAACATGTCGGACATGTCTCCTACCTTTCATACTGTCTGGACTTCTGTAGATTTTTTTTTGCAATTGACGTTACAAACGTCCCAATAATTTGCCGCTAAAATTCTCCGTCGCTCTTTCTGTCTGTGAGCTATTTTTCGTATTTGAATCGCTTGCGCGACCTGAAACAAAGAGACTTGCTCGCCAACTCATTGTTATTTGTTAATTTAATCACCTCATAAAAATATGAAGGAGTATCCCACATTAATTGGTAAAAATTTCCGAAAGAGCGAATTTCTAGTTTTTAAACGGTCTTTATACTTCCCAACTTACCCGTCTGTCTACTGCTGCTCAAAACCTGTTTGTTCAGCTATTCAACGTCCAATCGACGTCAAATTTCAGATTTATGTCATTTAAATATTATTAGATGATTGCTTGTATTTTACTTCATAAAACAATCATCCAGTTTGTTTCAACATTTGTTTATATTTAAACATTATATGAAAATTTCGTCGTGCGCCGATATTGCGTTGCCATGGTTATCAAAGTGCACATAACTCGTAAAGGAAATAAAAGTTTACAATAAAGTAAATCTTACTTTTAGAAATAAAGACACCCTTTCGATTCATATCCACTTAGGGTGTTTTTATGAACCAAGTAAAAATTGACAGCAAAAATCCACGAACTTTTTGAACATACCTCGTAATTGAAAATGATAGTGTTACAATATTTCATTCATTCATTCATTCATTCATTCATTCATTCATTCATTCATTCATTCATTCATTCATTCATTCATTCATTCATTCATTCATTCATTCATTCATTCATTCATTCATTTATTTATTTATTTATTTATTTATTTATTTATTTATTTATTCATTCATTCATTTTATTTATTTATTTATTTATTCTTTTATTTATTTATTTATTTGAAACCTACAATTTAAACCAAGAAAATTTCCTCTTTGTCTGCAAGATTAATAAGGAAGATATAATTGAAAATGATAGTGTTACAATATTTCATTCATTCATTCATTCATTCATTCATTCAATCATTCATTCATTCATTCAATAAATCAATCAATCAATCAATCAATCAATCAATCAATCAATCAATCATTTATTCATTCATTCATTTTATTTATTTTATTTATTTATTTATTTATTTGAAAGCTATTATTGATAATGTTAGTGTTACAATACATCTTATAGCCGTTTGAAATTTTGAACTTACATTTTCTGACAATAACTTCTGAAAAATAAATGTTCGATCCAATTTGTCAAAACATTTTTCTACAATATATTTTTTTTTCTTTCTGCTAGTGACTAAGCGATTATAGAGTGTAAAAGAAATATGCAATCCGTCGTGGATTTCCCCTTCTGTAAACCATACTGATTGTCGTTTAACAGACCACTAAGTTAGGCGATTATGTAAAATTTGAGAATAAATTTTTGCAATTATATTAATGAGGGTTATGCCCCTGTAATTCTTAGGATCCTCAACATTTCCCCCTTTAAAAATTGGTACAATAATGCTCCCCAATAATTGGGATATTCCCCATTTTCGAAAATTCTATTATAAAGTGCTAATAAAAATGGTGAAATAACATCAAAAGAATGTTTATAGATCTCCGCAATAACAGAATCCGCCCCAGCGCTTTTATTATTATTTTGGTAAAAAACTGCCTCTTTTATTTCCGAGATTGATATAGCGCTATCTAAATCGTCATCTGTTATTAACATTGGATTCGTAACTTGATCTCTATCATTCGTTTCCACGCTATATAAATTCTTAAAATGAGTAAATAAATCAGAAATATTTAAATCATTAGCATAAACAGAATTTTTTGCATATTGTTTTTTAACGCTTTTTCAGAATTTGCGCGGTTGTGACTTAATTTCGTAAGCATTTTATCTTCGCCCAATTTATATATTTTTTTATATTTTCTTATTGTTTGATTATACATATTTTTTTAATGTAAATATTGTTGTCTAAGGTTATCATTGGTTTTATCTTTTAAAAATAAGTTCATAGCTCTCTTAAACTCTAATCTTGTATTATAAAAACTTGTATCAAACCTGTATGTCACTGTGAGACAATACGTTGCATCAACACCCCACATATTGTAAGTTGGGCGTTTTTGAAATAAAATGTCATCAAAAGTTAAAATTTCACCACAGGTTCGTGCATTGTAACACCGCACTTTGGGGTCAAACGCACTTTGGGGTCCGACCCCAGAGTGCGTTACGCACTTTGGGGTCCAATTTCGACCCCAAAGTGCGTTAAACAGGTACATATGCATTTTTTAACATCAGGCAAACGACCGGACTTTGGGGTCATAGAAAATTAATATTCATTATGTTTTAAATAATATATTGTAGTCAAAGCCAATGGTAAACAAAAAATCAAGGTATTAAATAGACACAAACATGTGCCCAGAATTATAGTTGAATCAATAGGGATTAGTACATTTCACGCTTATTGTGAGCCAGACCCTTAAAGACGTCAGAATGGGTTAACATAACATTAATTTAAATAACTTTACTATTATATTAATAAATAATGAAACATTCAAATTAGGTGAGACAGACTAATAATTTTCAGGGCATTGGGTCAAAAATCAAGGTCACAATGACGCTTTCAGTGTAAAATCGTTGCCCAATATCGTGCCCACGACTTAATTATTTCGTGCGCAGCAATAAATTATCTCGCTCCCACGACTAAGGAACTTGTGGCCACGACAAAATATCTCGTGCGCACTAAACTATCTTTCCCCTCTTAAAGTCCTGATGACAGGGCTTTTTTATTGCTATACGTGTGTTGCAGCATATGTTACTGACGTTATAAAATTCAAATGTGTAGTTTTCGTGGAAAGTTAAAGTAGAGAAATCTGAGATGAACTTTTATGTTTAAATTGCAGCAGTGCAAAAATTTACCCAATTTAGAACGTTATGCATAATCATGATATTTAATTTTACAAAAGCTTGAACTGATAAAGATTAAATCCCTCATAGGTCCCGGCTTGTCTTGTATTTTACGTGTCTTGTTTGACCACTTCTTTGCCATGGCAACAGAACCAAAAAGTGTTGTTGGTAGAATGCAAATCTACCATTTAAAATGATTATACATTTAAATACATTTCAAAATGTATCACATGTTGATTTTTCTTAGTATCAATAATCGTAATACAACGTATATCAAATCACTACAAATTGGGACTCAAATTTTGTGTACCCCACCAACTTTCAGAATATCATATTCCACATTGTTTTACAATAGAAATAAGGGTACAAATAGAAAGATATTGTTAAAGTCTTTGTAAAATATTAAGAGGATGTTTTTTCGTTTGGGTGAAAAACATGATAAAATGCCACATATTTTATCTTTTATTTTTCAAACAAAATGGCGAAAGAATTAAGTCCCTTGAAATAAATATGAGTTTTGACTCCGCCCACTTTCTTATTTATATTTCATATTTATTTTGAACAAATATGAAATATATTTGACTTAAATAGCACGTTATTTCATGGGTAAAATTAAAAAGGTATAAATATTCATTTTCTCCATTTTAACTTGACAGGAAATAGAGGATATTGAATGAGTGTAGGTTTAATACTAAATTTATTGAACGAGTTACGAATAAAATCATATTATGCGAGCCTCTTGCACGCCATCTTGGGTTTCTCAAAACGTACTATGACTTAACATGTCTACCCAAAAATTTGATAACTTCAAGTATGTAGCTTTACATTGATAACCCATTTATCCATGGACCTTTTTTGTACAAAAAATGTAAAAATGTCCCCAGGGACTGAACTATATACAGAACCAAATATAACGTTAGAAAAGGTTTCTAAAAATATTTATATTTCTGAAACAAAAGAAACGTGTAAGGGTTTTGAAAACACATCGCACTGTAAAACTTCTGCACAACAAACGATATAGCCGTGTCACGACCCAAAAACCCAAAATAAAAGGGGTTTTTCGACCCCGCATGGATCCAGACTTAAACCCCCGCGCCCTTCCCCCACAGTTTTGAAACCCGGATCCCCTGCTGTTGCTAAACAGTTTTTTTCTACTTGTAATAGGGTCCCGTAACGAACAGCATTTTGGGTCCTGATCAAAAACTGCCCTGGAAAGCGCAAAGGCCTTGGGGGGGGGGGGGGGGGGGGGGGGGGGGGGGGGGGGGGGGGGGGGGGCTGGATCCCCTGGGTGGTCCGGGGAAAAACCCCCTATGTTGGTTTTTTTCGTGGGCACGGCCCCAAAATGGGAGTCGGGGCGACTTTTAAAGTGAATGTAAACTTAGAAAGTAAAACCAAAAATTTGTTTATTCTTCTATGAAAAAAGAGTTTACATTTTGACACAGATTTTAAACATTACAAAAAGCAAATTTTTTGAACTTTTATAGCCCCATTTTCTTTCAACCCTGCACTTAAAATAAAAAAACCCGCATTTAAAGATTTTACAAAGTCCCTTTTAAATCTATAATGTGTTTTTTTTTGCAGGTATGGGGAAGCTGGTTTTATGCCGCATGTGAAAATGTGGTCTAAGGACGACCTTTCCCGAAGTGGAAACGTAGGGGAGGGGGTGGATTTCCCCTGCACGACTTTTTCCGAAGGGGACGGAGCAGAATTTGGGTTATTTTTAAAGGGGAATAAAACGACTTGAAAAGAGTAAAGGGAAAATACCCCCATTTTTTTTCCCCTTTTTGATATGAAATACTCAAAAATAGTCCGTTTTTACAATACAGTGGGAAAAAAATATTTTAAAAATTTTACTGTGAAAATTTAAACAAAATTTTTTTACATGGTTTTTTGGTAAAATTTTAAAAAAGTGAAATTCCCAAATTTTATAATTTTCCCGTGTTTTTTAATTTAAAGCCCCTTACGGTATTCAGGGGAAAAACTGGTTTAGCCCTGGGACCCTTCCCCCCTACTGGAAAATAAATTTCCGACGGGGGTCCTAAAAAAGACGGTTTATGTTTTTATTAAAATTTGGCCCCCTTTTCATTA
>NW_026852018.1:0-10601 GCF_026571515.1 Ruditapes philippinarum
TAAAGTTGTTTTTGGTATTCAAAGGGAATATTTGATAACGGCTTTATTTACTTTGAAGCAATCTTACCTTAGAAATTTTCGAAAATTTAAAATATCAAAAGTAAATTAAACACTTGTATAATTCTGATTACTAAACTGATTTTGAATACACATCATGCAAGCAACACTCAAATAAAAAATAATACAAAGTGATGCATATATTACCCTTGAACATATTTAGTACGAGACAGCACTGACGTTTTTAGAAATGATAGGAATGCAATTAAACGTGATATGTGACGTTAAAATATTTAAGTCGTATCTGTTGATTTATTTTCTTTAAATCTGATGCCTTGGACAAGCAAACAACAGCCAATGTAACGTGTTTTTAGTTTGATCAACATTTGTAGTGCAAATTACATTCATCAAAAGAATACACCAAACGTTACCTTTTTCATTTTATGTTCGTCTATAATTTTTTGATGTAATTGCATTGTACATTTTTGAATATTTGTTATGTTTAAACAAAATGAAAATTATAATGCATGTGCTGTTGTTGCGGTATACTGGATATCTTCTTTTTTGCCCTTCACATTTATGAATAAAAATAGCAACACAATTTTTTTGAAGTAATCTGAATAATAATTTTATAGCATGTTCCATTGCTACTGGTTTTGAAGGTTTTATTATATCCATCAAAATTTGCAAACGTGTTTGATATGTAACTAGGGTCCCTTGTCTAATATTAAACTTAAATTAACTTAATTTATATTTTTGTTAACAATTGCCAACGTTGAAGTATAACAGAGCCAGTTTTAGCGGTATTTAAACCACAACACTTATTCTGCTGGAATAAATTATCTCGAAGGCCCATATGAATATAACAACACTGATTTATAAATATTGTATTTTGTTTAGTTTAGTACCTGATTTGATTGAAACAGTGAGCATGTTTATTTGTTAAAATGTAACCATAACACGTACTGATAAGCCTTTTTTAATTAATGTTCAATCGATGAGGAGATGGCAAAAGCGGAATAATTAGAAAGAGCTTTGGCTTCTATGAACAACAAACGCTTATTTTACAAACGATGTGTCTGTTTTTTATTGTCTGAGATCTAACATGCTTCTGCTACGTTCTTATAATTAAATTCGTGTTGTATAACATTATTTAATACCTTAACATTCAACATCACAGGCATTACAAAACAAATATCAATAAACTAGTACGTATTCACTTTTTATTTTTGTTACAAATTACATAAGGGACTACTACGTAATATTGTCGACATTGGCACAAAATTATGCCATAACAAAAATGTAATTTGTTACATGCAATTGTAGATAAAACTGCTTATGTGCTATATATATAACCTATGAGAATCTGAAACAATATTTTAAAATGTTGTTATGTAACAAATATGTATAAACATTTCTGCCTGTTTTTTTATTATTATTTTTATCTTATTGTATATTTCATAAAAAAATGAAGCATGTCTGAAATTTTTGGTTATAATAAAAATCTTAATATCATTTGCCCATTTCTGTAGTCGAAGATTGGTAACGACCATGCTAAGGGCGTTCTGTAACGTGACGTACCGATGTAACGTTAATTCACTCACTCAACCACTCTAGCTCCCGCCCATCCGCTCACTCGCTATAGGTATACTTCGGGGTTTTAGTTCATATCCTACAAATTGTTTATCCACTGAAATGTCTTTTGCTTCAAGTTATAGTCCATTTAATGAAATGTCGTCTGTTTAACCTAAAGCAAACGATTGCTGTTCTTTAACATGCCGTTTGATCTGTTGTCACTTCCAGTATTGGTCGGACAACTTAAAATAATTAGAATCAATTTCCAATACTTATTTATCGCTCGAAAATAAGCAGTAAATTGATAAAAACAAACCATTTATCGATTAAAAACTAGATCCATTAGAAGCCAGAGTTGTTTAAAATCGTTTATACTCGTAGAGTGATCGCATTTTAGATAACATTAATTGGTTTACCTCAAAAGGTTTATAGTATGGTCATAAAGATGAAACGAAAGAAAAAAACAACATATTTTTATTGATTCAGTACGATACGGTAGGTAAAATAGTAACATTATATTAAGAAGTACATGTATTATTGAAACGAAACGTAAAAGTTGTTGTTGGTTGTTATTTCATGCCTGTATTATTTTCTGTTATGATAATAGTATGTTATAAATGTGTAAAAAAAGAGCAATAAAATATGTTTAAATTAAATTAATTAAATTTAAAAAAAATTCTGTATAAATAATGATCATATCGATGGTTTACTTTAGCTAACAAAGCAAAATGTTCAATTAGAATTCCCACTCAGCATTTCCATGACTAAGCATTTTTTAAAAGGGCAAATAATAAAGCCTTGGAGGTTATTTAGGTCTGACTTGATAGTCTATTAAACAAGCTATTAAATATTTGTTTTATTCATTCTTAAAGTTTTTTATAAAAAGAATATGTTGAATTTGAGTTATTCATTTGCAAGCTTTACAATAACAGGATTAAGATCAGTGCAAAATGTTAACCTTACGCGTTTGTACAAATCTTTTCCATAATATGTGTTGATTTATAAATTATTGTTAACCAATAAGTTTTTAATGGGAAAAATCAAATTGTGAATTGCTTTATATGCCATTCTTTGATATATTCACAGCATTTGTCTTTAGAACATTTCTCAATAGATATAGCATGCATTACATACAAGTATAACTCAATTTATAGACATGTCATTATGAAAGCATCAAATTCAAGTTGATTATAGATATACAACTCGATATTTTTTTTGACAACTCGAAACTTAAAACTTAAACACTAAAGTGGAGTTCTTTTGACTTATACTAAATAGATCAGTGTTATAACAATATTAAGTGTAAATAAAGCTTACTTTCAGCTTTGAATTGCAATGATGGTGTCAATAAATCCTAATTTAGTTTCAGGAGTATTGAATATTTGTGACATATCAAAGCTGCCTCCATGTTATGAACAACTTTTTAATTGGCAAAATCTAGTGCGACAATCATTTTTGAATACAATTCATTTACTTTATATTACGACAAATTTCTCCCTTAAATAACCATGGACATTGTAATGTTGTTTTGTACCATCTATTTAAAAAGCATTTCATTTCAGGAAGGAGCTAGGAGTTCGCCCTTGAATAATAATAGATATTCTATGTACTTTGTAATTGCTTTTTTGTACGTCGTTGATCTTATTCATTAACATGTTTGAAATTCAGCCAGTAATTGTTTAAACATATCCTCAGGTTGATTTATTGTAGTACGCAGAAACGAAAACAATTATTAATAATGTACTTCCTAAGTAAACATTGAAAATGGTTGGCGCTCTTGTAATAAGTCTTTTATTTCGTAGAATGTCTTGCGCATATTAGCGACTAAACTACACCACACGATTATTTAGAGAACAGTACCGTCTTTCCAAATAAACGCATCCCCAATATTATATAATAATAGTCATTCAATACACTTGTCTGTCAGGTAAATATACTGCGCAAAAAGTAAAACACACACTTATTTTTCAAGAAAAAGGAAAATTATATGTGATCAACTTTAACGTAGTAAGCCATAAGAATTTTAATTAGCACTACGAATAATAGAAGAACATTGCATAGTCATCTTCAAACATTAAAGCAGAGCAAAGAAACGTTCGGAGTAGATTTAACATTCTAAAATAATATGGCTACAGCTATTCAATTCAAATACTGCAATTTATGACAAAGGTTCCATAACAAAGTTATAAATGCTTGTTAAGTACGTTTATTTTGTAAACTGATGTTAAACACTAAGCTATCCTATATTTAGATTCATTTTTTTCTTCGGTTTGATTGCATTCAGTCGGGTGGAAAAAGGAAATTAGATCTAGAACAAAGTCTTTTGCTGTCTGGGGTTTATACAAACATCATATGTCTATAAAATTGCATAAATGATTTTGCAAATGTTTCTGCGCTCCATTTTTTCTATTTCATTTAGTTTAAGAACATGAATACTTATCAAAAAATCAAGTAACATAAACATTTGTCTGATGAAATAAAGAAGATGAAAGGAAAGCGAACAACTTTTTAAACGAGACACTATCTATTATTTCCACTTACAAGTAAAAATGTTACAGTAATCTGTAAGCTCTTTGTGTGAAACAAATCAATGTTTCAATATAATAACAAGACAAGATAAAATATCTGACAGACATATTATTTTACGGCACTTAGTAAGTATAACATTGTTTGCGAGAATCTTATATATAATGTAGCACTTATTATTGTAGAAGAGTAACTACCTTACTGTTCAATTTTGTTACATTGATTTAATATGTATCATAATTAAAATTGTATATACATTGTAAATACAACAATGGTTTTATGTCGAGCCTGTTCTTAAAATTTTATCTTAGCTTTTTAGAAAGTAAAAGGGAAAGTTAAAAGTCTGTTCGAGAGAAACCACTTAAGGTCAAACGTAAGTCAAAGATACTCAATTCTCAACACTCAATAGTGCTGGCATCAATGATCCCGAATGACCAGAAAAATATAACCTCACTGAAGTGAAGTACAGGGCAACTTTTTACAGCTGCCGCACACCACTTGACACCTGCTGTTGTGAGGTATAAAAGTCTGGAAACAAAGTGATCCGTCGGAAGTATTTATCACACCAAAATTACAAAAGAATTGCAGACTCGGTTTGATTGAGACTGTACATGAGGGATAATGAATACGTGCAACATCCCTCATGCCATTTTGAGAGAGCCATTAATATTTTGCATATGAAAGTGGTAATGTCACAGTGTTGTTATCTTTCCTTTACATTTGATCCCCTGAGTAATTAATGCAAGGACCACTCGAAGTTCTACTTTACTTTAGGGTCCAATTGTAGATGAAATGATGTTGTAATTTGAGACTAATCTTGAAATATGTTTTCTAGCATATTTGCATTTACAAAGCGATATTTATGCACATTGTGATAAATATTCACAGTCGTATGCATGCCTTGACGCATATCTCGACACCAGTATGCCTTTAAAGACAGGAATAGATGTATTCTACTATATGCAAATATCAGTATGTAAACGTGTCTGCCGGAAAAAGGTACGTTGTGGTATTTAAAATGTTTATGAAATACACGAATTGTATAACAATAAGTCAAAATCGTGAATCTTCATATACCGATATTTTTACGTCAGGACTTAGCGAATAAGCTTGTTTTGATTGAGTGGTCGAATTCTTCAGATGATGTTTGTAATATAAGAATTTATTACGTTAACATGGCAATCAAGATACCGAAAATTGAAATAAGATATTTGATTTAATTTTAGAACATATTAAGTATGTGATAATGTTTTGAAAGAAACATGTTTGAAATTCAGCCAGTAATTGTTTAAACATATCCTCAGGTTGATTTATTGTAGTACGCAGAAACGAAAACAATTATTAATAATGTACTTCCTAAGTAAACATTGAACATGGTTGGCGCTCTTGTAATAAGTCTTTTATTTCGTAGAATGCCTTGCGCATATTAGCGACTAAACTACACCACACGATTATTTAGAGAACAGTACCGTCTTTCCAAATAAACACATCCCCAATATTATATAATAATAGTCATTCAATAGACTTGTCTGCGCAAAAAGTAAAACACACACTTAATTTTCAAGAAAAAGGCAAATTATATGTGATCAACTTTAACGTAGTAAGTCATAAGAATTTTAATTAGCACTTACGAAGAATAGAAGGACATTGCATAGTCATCTTCAAACATTGAAGCAGAGCAAAGAAACGTTCTGAGAAGATTTAACATTGTAAAATAATATGGCTACAGCTATTCAATTCAAAAACAAGTACTGCAGCAATTCATGACAAAGGTTCCTTTAACAAAGTTATAAATGCTTGGTTCCTATAACAAAGTTATAAATGCTTGTTAAGTACGATTATTTTGTAAACTGATGTTAAACACTAAGCTATCTTATATTTAGATTCATTTTTTCTTCGGTTTGATTGCACTCAGTCTGGTGGAAAAAAGGAAATTGGATCTAGAACAAAGTCTTTTGCTGTCTGGGATTTATACAAACAGCATATGTCTATAAAATTGCATAAATGATTTTGCAAATATTTCTGCGCTCCATTTTTTCTATTTCATTTAGTTTAAGAACATGAATACTTATCAAAAAAGCAAGTAACATAAACATTTGTCTGATGAAATAAAGAAGATGAAAGGAAAGCGAACAACTTTTTAAACGAGACACTATCTATTATTTCCACTTACAAGTAAAAATGTTACAGTAATCTGTAAGCTCTTTGTGTGAAACAAATCAATGTTTCAATATAATTACCAGACAAGATAAAATATCTGACAGACATATTATTTTATGGCACTTAGTAAGTATAACCTTGTTAGCGAGAATCTTATATATAATGTAGCATTTATTATTATAGAAGAGTAACTACCTTACTGTCCTATTTTGTTACATTGATTTAATATGTATCATAATTGAAATTGTATATACATTGTAAATACAACAATGGTTTTATGTCGAGCCTGTTCTTAAAATTTTATCTTAGCTTTTCAGAAAGTAAAAGGGAAAGTTAAAAGTCTTTTTGAGAGAAACCACTTAAGGTCAAATTTAAGTCAAAGATACTCAATTCTCAACACTCAATAGTGCTGGCATCAATGATCCCGAAGGACCAGAAAAATATAACCTCACTGAAGTGAAGTACGGGGCAACTTTTTACAGCTGCCACACATCACTTGACACCTGCTGTTGTGAGGTATAAAAATCTGGAAACAAAGTGATCCCTCGGAAGCATTTATCACAACAAAATTACAAGAGAATTGCAGACTCGGTTTGATTGAGACTGTACATGAGGGATAATGAATACGTGCAACATCCCTCACGCCATTTGAAAGAGCCATTAATATTTTGCATATGAAAGTGGTAATGTCACAGTGTTGTTATCTTTCCTTTACATTTGATCCCCTGAGTAATTATTGCAAGGACTACTCGAGGTTCTACTTTACTTTAGGGTCCAATTGTAGATGAAATGATGTTGTAATTTGAGACTAATCTTGAAATATGTTTTCTAGCATATTTGCATTTACAAAGCGATATTTATGCACATTGTGATAAATATTCACAGTCGTATGCATGCCTTGACGCATATCTCGACACCAGTATGCCTTTAAAGACAGGAATAGATGTATTCTACTATATGCAAATATCAGTATGTAAACGTGTCTGCCGGAAAAAGGTACGTTGTGGTATTTAAAATGTTTATGAAATACACGAATTGTATAACAATAAGTCAAAATCGTGAATCTTCATATACCGATATCTTTACGTCAGGAGTTAAGAGAGATTAAGCTTGTTTTGATTGAGTGGTCGAATTCTTCAGATGATGTTTGTAATATGAGAATTTATTACGTTAACATAGCAATCAAGATACCGAAAATTGAAATAAGATATTTGATTTAATTTTAGAACATATTAAGTATGTGATAATGTTTTGAAAGAAAATTAAAGTTATTCAATTATACATTGCCTTAAAGGATGCAATATTTCTGTATGTGCGCAATAGCTTTCTGAATAAATTGTATTTGCCTTGAAAGTTTTTCATAGATTTAAAAAAGCTCACTTTTTACAGATAAAAGAAAATGAAATACAATCTAAGAATTTTGTTTAATTATGTTGTTTCATTTAATGTTTGTCAATATTGATGAATCATAAGTTTAATATATCAGTGGTGTTCACAATCGTATTTTCCACATTTAGCTACACATTTTTATTTTTTTACGGTAAAATAAACACTTTTAACAAAAAGTTCTGAATATGATAACAATCCACTTGAAGGAGTTGCAAAAAATGCAAAATACATGATATCATATTTAAGTAATGTATGCATAGTCTCCTACAACTCAGTGTTGTTATATTTTCTGGTCCTTCGGGATCATTGATGCCAGCACTATAAAGTGTTGAGAATTGAGTACCGCTCAAGCCGGTGCTAGGGGGCGTGAGGGATGTTGCACTTATTCATTATCCCTCATGTACAGACTCAATCAAACCGAGTCTGCAATCCTTATGTTATTTTGTTGTGATTAATGCTTCCGAGGGATCACTTTGTTTCCAGAATTTTGTACTTCACAACAGCAGGTGTCAAGTGCCGTGTGGCAGCCGTAAAAAGTTGCCCCGTACTTCACTTCAGTGTTGTTATATTTTCTGGTCCTTCGGGATCATTGATGCCAGCACTATAAAGTGTTGAGAATTAAGTACCGCTCAAGCCGGTGCTAGGGGGCGTGAGGGATGTTGCACTTATTCATTATCCCTCATGTACAGACTCAATCAAACCGAGTCTGCAATTCTTATGTTATTTTGTTGTGATTAATGCTTCCGAGGGATCACTTTGTTTCCAGAATTTTGTACTTCACAACAGCAGGTGTCAAGTGCCGTGTGGCAGCCGTAAAAAGTTGCCCCGTACTTCACTTCAGTGTTGTTATATTTTCTGGTCCTTCGGGATCATCGATGCCAGCACTATAAAGTGTTGAGAATTAAGTACCGCTCAAGCCGGTGCTTGGGGGCGTGAGGGATGTTGCACTTATTCATTATCCCTCGTATACAGACTCAATCAAACCGAGTCTGCAATTCTTATGTTATTTTGTTGTGATTAATGCTTCCGAGGGATCACTTTGTTTCCAGAATTTTGTACTTCACAACAGCAGGTGTCAAGTGCCATGTGGCAGCCGTAAAAAGTTGCCCCGTACTTCACTTCAGTGTTGTTATATTTTCTGGTCCTTCGGGATCATTGATGCCAGCACTATAAAGTGTTGAGAATTGAGTACCGCTCAAGCCGGTGCTAGGGGGCGTGAGGGATGTTGCACTTATTCATTATCCCTCGTGTACAGACTCAATCAAACCGAGTCTGCAATTCTTATGTTATTTTGTTGTGATTAATGCTTCCGAGGGATCACTTTGTTTCCAGAATTTTGTACTTCACAACAGCAGGTGTCAAGTGCCGTGTGGCAGCCGTAAAAAGTTGCCCCGTACTTCACTTCAGTGTTGTTATATTTTCTGGTCCTTCGGGATCATTGATGCCAGCACTATAAAGTGTTGAGAATTGAGTACCGCTCAAGCCGGTGCTAGGGGGCGTGAGGGATGTTGCACTTATTCATTATCCCTCATGTACAGACTCAATCAAACCGAGTCTGCAGATCTTATATTATTTTGTTGTGATTAATGCTTCCGAGGGATCACTCTCTTCCCTGATATTATACTTCACAATGGCAAGTGTCAAGTGCCATGTGGCAGCTGTAAGATGTTGCCCCGTTCCTCGCTTCAGTGTTCGTATATTTTTTGGTCCTTCGGGATCATTGATGCCAGCACTATAAAGTGTTGAGAATTGAGTACCGCTCAAGCCGGTGCTAGGGGGCGTGAGGTATGTTGCACTTATTCATTATCCCTCATGTACAGACTCAATCAAACCGAGTCTGCAATTCTTATGTTATTTTGTTGTGATTAATGCTTCCGAGGGATCATTTTGTTTCCAGAATTTTGTTTAAATAGACAAATAACTCTAGCACGATGTGAACTCGCAGTTGAAAGTAAATATTTGGTCATAAAAATATTGTTATGAACATGTCCGTGTCTGACAACATTGCAAAGGTTATTGGTGTTTAAATAAACTTAATTCAATTTGTTGTTAGTAATAGAATTATATCAATAAAATGAAAATGAATTATTATCAACGTATACAGGGACAAAAATACATAACATTGACGATAGATATTGCAAACAACCAAATCATATTAGAACACGTATTAAAGTAAATGTAAGGTGACATTTATTGTTAACAGAAACAATAATTTACAAGTACATACATGTAAAGGTCAATTGAACATTCAAAGTTGATCAACTAGCAGTAAACAATGTTTATGTTAAGTCTTACAGAGATATTTGGTCAAACATTAGTTCAAGGAAAATATCCTTATGGGGTAACAACGATTTTTAACAGTAACAAGAATGAATATTGAGGTAAATTCAAAGACAATCCCTAAAATTAGCAGTAGACAATGTTTCTGTAAAAGTCAAACAGATATTGTATCAAAAATAGATCAAGGAAAATGTACGTACGGCATAATAGCCTTTATTATATGCAAAGAAGAATTGATGTCAGAAAGTCGAGCAAACGCTTCGTGTTTTTTTATTATTATTATTTAAATGCGAGACGAACAAGATACTTATAACAAAATGAAATGAATTAGTATCCGAATATTAAAGTGTTTGAATCATCTTGATGAAAAAAAATAATAGGAACCATAGTTTATCAAATAGTGCATGTCTTTTAGTTGTTTGTGTTTCAAATTAACTTTTTCCTAAAGTTAATGAAACTTGTACATTTGTTTTAAAGTACCTTCCCCGATACAAAATTAATAAAATTAGAATAGTTAATTCTGAAATAAAACCATTGTAACCTACGCTTTACAATATCAACAGTTTAAATTCTTTTTTATGAATTTTAAGAAAACAAACAACATGAAGAGGAGTCAATATGACACCAAATCGTACAACGTTGTTATTTTCATTTCGTTTGATAAAATTCATTAC